>NC_067136.1:6124490-6344691 GCF_021347895.1 Acanthochromis polyacanthus
AGCACTGAAAAGCAGTAACGGTCTTCTCCACAGTAACAGGAGCAGAAATATTATGCCTCCGGTAGAAATGAGCCTTAAACGCGCCATATCTACAAAATGTCTGCTTGCAATCGGCTCCAACGCACTTAAATAGACAATGTGGTTCATTTCGATGAAGTTTGCAATGAAGCACATAACCTTTTCAACGTATTAACGGACTTGCGACAGAAATACAACTAACATGTCCCTAGCCAACAAAACTAGCCTCTTGATGTTCAACACCAAACCTAATTTACTCGTTGCTAACAAAATCAATTCATTAATTTAACCCACCCGAACTGATACTGTGAGGACAACAAAACCTGCAGACAAGGCATCTTAGCGAGTTGAAAATAAATGTAAAGTTAGCTTCGGTAGGTCTACCTACATGGCTAACCTGACCTGGCAAAAACAGACGTAAAGTAAGCTAGCACTCATGTAATTACAAACTTAAACGAACCTTCAACAAGCCGTTTTCTCTCATACTCCAAAAAATTGAGTGGATATACGCTTACCTCAAGACCAGAGTTTTCCCCAGAAATTTGCCACTTTTGTTGGTATGTCCCACCAAAGCTGCGTTGGGCGTAGAAAACGCGCGATGATGCAACTGCGTGACCCGGTGTTCTAGATTAACTGGTGATCCGATCAACTGGTGATATTCAGTGAACAAGACAGCTGTTACAACGGCAATACATAGCATAGGTGACTGTGTTGATGCCTGTTCAAAACACACAAATGTCAATAAATTGTTCCAAAATGTTCTTGTTGCAGCTTTAACATTGTTGTTTTTGCTCTGTTTGGACTCACGGGTGTTCAGTCCACCAGTAAAATACTTGGTTTAATGAGGACTTCCACCTAACGGAGAGGAAATATCGCTTCGCTGCGGTAGAGCGTGACGATCAGATTAACTGGTGACAGCCTGTGGCCTCAGTCCGACGGTCAGACAGAAACAGCAAGAGAAGTTCTAATACCGTTTTCAAAGCTTACTACGATAAACCAGACGGACCTGAGTTGTTCTACTTTTAAACAGATTTTAAGTGAAACAATGACATCATATAAACCATCTGACCGCATTCTAACCAGAGGTTTCACATTCCAGCCTTCAGAACGTCGATATGCTTCATCTATTTCCCCCCGTTATTCAGGATTTATTTATTTTACTGGGGCATTGCAAGTTATAATCAACATTGTATTCTATAGAATCAATGCATTGTGACTTTATGGAACGCAAAATTAAAGGTATTTTATTTCTAAAGACCTAGAACAATAATATAGACGAGGATGTTTATTCTACAAACCTTAACGAGCCCACCCTTGAACTATATAGCTAGCTGCTGTTTCAAACAAGATCTCACAACTCAAGACGTGAAACAATAAAATAAGAATGAATAAAAACAGACCAAATAAGATCATCTTGCTGAATTGTTCTAACCATAAGTTCCATCTGCAGATTCCCTCTCAGACTAAAAACTGCCTCTTCACTGAACACCTTTACACTTATATATACTTATGACTACCAATAGCTGTGAATACCCCCATTTTATTAGCTTTATTTGACAGGTAAATAGAGAGGGACGGAAAAGTAGGGAGAAAACCTACAGTAGGAAGCCGTGAGCTGGAGTTGAACCCGATCCACTGCGTCGGGTTTATAGATCTCCTGTTGAGTCAGCTGAGCTAATGCCCCAGTGTATGTGATATACTGAAAGGAATCGGTGTCTTTTCTCAATGACATGTCAGTTTAGAGTAGTATGACACAACAAAGTTCTGCTGCTGGTTTGAACATGAATGTCCTGTGAATTTAGCTAAACTGCTGCATTTCAAATCCAATACGTTAAATACTGCTGGGCTGTTTTGGTCATATTTTGACGTTTGTGTTATTTAAATAAGACAGTGTAGCTACAATGTGATCTAAACCTGTCAATACTGTATCAATATATTAATGTTATATGTTGTGAAGCACGGAGATATGGGATCCCAAACCAGCCATTTATAGGGGCTGACTGGGATCTCATAGAAGGGGGTGTTGTGAAGCATGGAGATATGAGATCCCACAAAGGGGAGACTCTGACAGAAAACAGCTAAATAAGGGAACATTGTGATATAACTGTGATTTAGGATCAGATTATGCCATAACCTAATGAATGAGTTTGAACTAACCAAGTGTCTATTCTTACATTCTTTAATGTTGAAACTGTGTAGAAATCAGAACAGCAGCTCACTGTGAAAACTGATGTTTTTGATAGATTTGACTAAAATAAGGAACTTATGCTTTATGAAATGGGAATGCTTTTAAGAGTTTTGATTACTATTAAACTGAGATGTTTTAGAAAGAGGTTTGACTACTGTTAAAATAAGAGGGTTTTAACCTGGTAAAGAGGTGAGAAGTCACGAGTTAAGTGAACTAGGGTCAAATGTTCACCGTAAAGATTAAACTCAGAATAGATTGGGTTTTTTTAATAAGTCTGTACACATTGTCCAAAAGATTGCACAATGGGATGCCAGCGACAGTTAGAGGCTGACATCCGCTTTTCCATTTCCTGATCAGGAGCCTGTGCTGAGTTGCAGACAGGAGAGATCAGGGGGGGCAAGATGGGCTGTCTGGACAGTCCAAACAGATGGTTTCAGTTCCTTAAAAGTGGAGGTGATCATGCGGTCAGTGTATGGGGCAAGTGTGCGAGTTGGGAGGGGGTAAAGATACAGTAAACTATAAATTACATCTGATCGAGATGCAAGTTGGGAGATTGTTGCGGGTATCTGCCTGGGTGCAATCCAGACATCAGTCTGAGCACAGGGGATGATTACCACGTAACTCGGACAGGGAATTCAACATGATCTGCAAAGGAATAACTGTTCTGATGGAATTATGGACCAAAGTACTGCGTTTCCTGCAGTGTTGGAGGATTACTGAACTGTGATCTGGAAATAATGCTGTCTGAAGGAACATTACTGAACTCTATTTTCCATGTGAGGAATACTGGACCAAACAACAAAAATGGATATATGCAGATCTAAATCTGGTCCGGACCCCCGTCCACTTCCCCCTGGGCCCCGGCGGGTCTCAGGTGAGCAGCCGGGTGTGGCCACACCGTGACTGCTCTCCCTCCAAATTATGTAATCTGGGTGAATATTACTTCTCTTTATGAAAGCATAGTTCCACTTATGAGTCGTGTTAAACAATTGAAAGAATAGTGATGTTTGATTAACTGTCTGATGATTTATTGGCTATGCTTTTGCCCTGCTAAAACTATATTAATAAAGCATTATTCTGCAATTAAAGACAACAAATTGCAAGTGCTATTTTTATCCCTGAATGAATACTTATACATGTAGCTCTGGATGTAAAAAGTCAGATTACTGCGTGCATAACAATAGCAAGGTTCTGAAAGGTTACCTAATCATAGGGGTCAGGTTGGCCCAGTATAAACATATCCTAGAGGTTGTCTATATGTCCATAATCTCTGAATTAAACCTCGCAACTTACCAAGTGTCAGATCTATGAGAGGAAAAGCTGCCGTTAACAGGTGTGTCTGGTGGTTAAATTTAACTATACCGAAGTGGCTACTCGGTTAAATTAATTATCAGAGGAAGCAGGGATAGGCATCTGGATGAAGGCAGTGAGACAGCTAGGGGAATTTTCCTCGTCAACCAGCTTAACAGTTCTGCAGCATCCCTCTGAGTAAGATCTCAGGGGGCAGTAGGACCGGACCCGAAGGATGGAGAGCTGGTCCGGTGATTCCCTGACAGCTGAATAAGTTAATTAGGGGGTCACTGGCCCTGAGGATCGACATATACTGCAACACTTCGGCATTCTGTTATCACACAGCTTGGTGAACTTCTTGTTAAATAACGTGTACATCGTGTCTTGGTCTCCTGTCTGCTGCTTTAACAGGTTTTGACAGTGATCACAGCTCCACTAGTTCCAAACGCGGTTACGTAGTTTTCTTTCTTGTTGCCTGACAGCGCATGACTCTTACGATGAGAATGCGACTTTTTTCCAGATATTTTTGTCAGGACCAAAATGAATAAAACAGCAGAAATCTCATTTTTAGAATCGAAGTTGTTCCATTGTTTATTTCCTGGTTAGTCGGTAAGGGGTCCTGAAAAGCCACACCTACGAAACATCTGTCTCAGAAACGCTGAAATCACCAGTTGATCGGATCACCAGTTAATCTTGAACACCGGTCAAATTTTGAATTTCCGTTAGAGACGCTCTCTCTCGCGCGCGCGCACCCGCTCGCTCGCTCTCGCTCTCTCGCTTTGCTTGTTCGTTCAGCTGTATTCTGAGGAATGGGTTGTTCTACAGAGTCCACTGAATGTGAGTGTGGTGCTGCAGTGGGATGCCACCATTGCAACAAGTCAGTTTGTGAAATTTCTACCCTTGAAAATATTCCAATATCAGCTGTAAGTGATCTACCACTTCCTGACTGAGTTGCTGTTGTTCCTAAACACTTCCAATTTGCTTGAATACCACTTACAGTTGATTGTGGAATATGCAGGAGGGAGAGAAACTTCACAAATATTGACAGCTACATCTGCCAGTATTTTATGTAAATTATACAGATTTTTTTCCCCCAGTATTCCTTTACACTGTCACCATTATTTTTACGGCGAAATTCTGGCAACCTCAGCTGTCATATTTCACCATAAATTTTATACAGATTTTTTTCACAGTACTGTAATAACTTTTACACTGTCACCATAATTTTTACGGTAAAATTCTGACAACCACAGCTGCTGGTATTTCACCGTAAATTATACAGATTTCCTTTTAACTGTGATATTCTTAACAAATATATACCATATTTTTTACATCCTTTTTCTGTATAAATGAAGGTATGTTTTTGCTTGATCATTAATGGTTTCATACCGTAAATTTGAAAGTACACTTCAGCAAAATCTGTAATTTAAACAGAATTATACTGTTAAATTTACAGTAATTACTTGCTTGTAATATTACTGGATTTTCCCGTTAATTTTATCAATATCTTGTATTTTCACAGTAAAACTATGTTATTTCTACATGTTAGAACCGTACAAATTATAGTTATATACAGTTTCTTGATTTACGGTTGTTCAATGTAACAATTACGGGCATATACTATTTTGGATTTTACAGTCTTTACTGTTGCTATTTTACAGTTTTTTACTGTAATTTCTACGGATATTTTTAACAGTGTACAATGTAAATGTCATGTTAATGAGAGGGGAGGGTGTTCGTAGAGACTGTTCTTGAATCCGGCGCATCTCCCTCCTAAGAACAGATTTGGCTTGTCAAGAACGCTTCGTGAATCCGACGTACTTTTCTCTTGGGAGTTCTTAAAGCCGTTCTTACGAACGCTTTTCTACGAACGCGTTCATGAATGAGGCCCACTGATCCTGAATGTCAGAGCTCACCTTGTGGCGTTGGTTGACCAGCAGGTGGAGCTGTTGCTTTGGCAGCATTAGAGTGCCTGTATATCAGAGTGGCGACATGACGGGTCCAAAAAATGTTGGTCACGTGATCTATGCCGCCATTTTGTTTCCAATTCATGAACACCAGGTTTTCCTGTTAACCTTGTTTACACCGCAGAGAGTAATTCTAGGTCTTTTTTGGCTTCATAAATACCTGAAAAATGACGGGCTGTTGTGCCTTTGGGTGCACAAATCGATCAGAGAAGGGATTACACATGTTTAGATTTCCCAGGAGTAGTGAAAGAAGGAAACTGTGGGAAAATAAAGTCCGGAGAGTGGGATGGAAACCGACTTCATCATGGTTTTTGTGCCAGGTTAGTCCCATGTATCATGTATGTACTTTCATGTTATGATGTATGGGTGAATGACAGATAGAAAAGTTTGATGTGATTTTAGGCAGTTGTGGTTATTTTGACTTTGACCATTTTCATGCATGGAGATGTGTTACTGGTGACTGTTGGTTACCCCGTTAAACTTCAGCGGCCCGTATGTGAAAACGTATTTTGCTAAATTGACCGAAGCTGCAAGCTCGATGATAGAAACATTATACACCCATGGAAAGCTTAGATTCTCATGAATCCGCCGGTATAAACCACTTTCAGATGTGATTACCACAGCGGGTAATAAAAATACATTTGTCCAACAAATAACCTAAACAGCACAACTCACCTTTGAAGGCTCATAACTAGTCACAGATGAAAATATTCCACAAAAAACAGCCATAATCCAACCTTGGACATCCAGACAAAACAAGCCAGTAAAATATTTTGTCCAAAACATGTCTTGAAATAGTTAGCTTTCGTGAATGTGCACCTCGCGCTGCGCGTCCCATATTGAGTGAATGGAAACAAAATGGTGTCAAATCCCCAGTTGTCGCCACTCTGGTTATGCAGGCACTCTGAGCAGCATCACCCTCAGCATCGTTGTCTCCTGAGGTGTTTAACAGAGGCTCAGTGCTACCAGATCCATCTGTTCAGCACAGACAAAACTGGACAAGGTCACTCAGTGATACTTTACTGTCTGTTGTTTTTTCATGGAGCTTTAGAAGATTAGCTCCTTAAGCATATAAATTAGAAACACGTTATAGTGCTACAACATCACACTACCCTGCTGAAAAAACCAGCATAGACCAGCATGCATTTCATGCTGGTCTATGCTGGTTTATGCTGGTCTATGCTGGTTTGGTGTCGGTTTTAGTATTGCAATGCTGGTGGACCAGCATTGCAATACTAAAACCGACACCAAATCATGCTGGTCTATGCTGGTTATGCTTGTCTATGCTGGTTTTGCTGGTAGACCAGCATTGCAGTGCTGATCCACCAGCGAAACCAACACCAAATTATGCTGTGCTAGTCTATGCTGGTTAATGCTGGTTTGCTCATGCTCAGTGTTTTTCTCTCTCTGCTGAATCAGCTGTCAACCATCATGGTCGTAGCTGATAAAATTTCAACTATGCTAATTCATCAGTTTGTATGTAGCTAAGCAGACAATACCTTTAAACACACTGTCTCATTTGTTGGTGAAACAATAAATTATTTTGTTTGAGATTCTGTCAACTCTGTCGAAATTAAATAGAATTACAGAGAATTTAAATAAAATTTAACATCTTGGGAGAATTACTAATGAATGCATTAATAAGGGATTGCATTGCCTTTATGGAAATAAATACAAATGAGGAAAATCAGTTTAATTTATTAATACACTGTACAATCCAATAGCTGCCCTGACATGCAAACATGAGTTAACTTTACTAGGTTATCAAAAAAATGCATTTATTACTGATATTTATGAAGTAACAGTCACTAGAATGGTGAAAAATGCAAAATACTTAGTGTTTAGAGTGAAGATTACTTTATTTATAGTTAAACTCACTCGCAACAATAAGTAGCAATCACAGTCTCTCTCACGACTGATCCACACCCGGGTCAGTAGGTGGCGGTAATGCCCAATGTAAAGGTGGCCAACCGGCGTTAACGCCACAAAGAAGAAGACGTTCACTCTCCCGCTCAGCTCCCGAGTCACCAGTACAGCACACAGGCCGGAGCAGCGAGGGCAAGCTGCCGAGTTGAGTTTTGTTTGTGACAAACGTCATTCTTTTGCAGAAAGGTACGGCACATTATCCATAATTTTGCCTGTCAACTTGTTTTAATTACTGCTACGACCTTTAGCGTTAGCGAGCTAACGTTAGCCTAACCGCTAATACCGCTAGCTAGCCGAAAGTTTCAGACTTCAGAGAAAAAAGTCAGATCTGAGAAATTCTGAATTTTTTTCCTCAGAATTTTGACTTTTTCCCAGAGCAGATATTTTTTAACCCCTGTTTTGTTATGTTTTTGTTCAGTGGCTCTCATACTCTTCCCATCTCTGTGCTTGCACTAGGGAAAATTTGTCTCTAACCATTGTGGCTAAAGTGCTAGAATTTTGTTTAGCCACATTTAGCCACACTTTTTCAGTATCTGTACTGCTGCGTGTGAAGCGGGTTAGGTGTGGGAGGGGTGTCCCCTCCCACAGGGGGAAGGGGGGGCGTCCCCAGGGAAAAATTTTGACAAAATGGAGTCTTTTTCCTGCATTCTGGTGCATTTTGAGGCCAAAAATTATGTTCAATATTGCTTCAGTTTATTTCAACATTTTAATTAAAAAAGTTACTCACACACAGTTTGCATCTGGACTATTTTTATTTCTAAGTAATAAGAAATATGCACAGCAATTCCTGTAAAAAATCAATATACAAATCTGTAACATAAAATACATACTCATTCAACACTTTTTAAGACTAGAAAGTACTGAATCTTACTTTCCTGATGAGATTCATGATAAAAGCTAATGAGATTCATCTAAACAAAAATATTATTTTTGCCATAGAATGGCTTTCTTCTAAAACTACAAAGTATCACTGGAAAGTACTCTCAGTCATTAAATTATCCCTCAGACTAGAAATTACTAATTTGTATTACAAAATAATGCAGACGAGAAAAGTCTTTGATTAAACAGTCACTATGTGATATTGCAATTGTTTATGACTTTGAACATTTTCCAGCCACTGACAGATCCCTCTCCTTGTCCTCCTTGTTGTACGCCTTCCCGGGGTTAGTCCGAATCCTTTTTTCTGATTGGCTGAGACGAAACACGTGTCAGTGTGCATCTATTAATGATCGGAAGCATTTGGGTCGTTCCGGTTATACTCGGTAGCAGGTCGCCATTTGCGACTAAAAAACGATTTTGGTGACCAAAAATGACAAAAAACACACTAGTTAGGGGCCCAAATATTTTGAGTTGGACTACTGACCTCCAAATCCAAGTTTCAGGGATGGCAATTTTCCGCGGATCCGCGGATTTCCGCCGATTTAATTTCAAATTTGAAATTATTGTCGCTGATGTTAACATCGTTAACATCTCGCGGGAGTCCGCGAGACTCCGTCGGATCCAGAACCAGCCCAGAATGTGGTGGCGGCATCCGGAGGACAGCACCAACTGAGCCTGAGCACCGTGAACGGAAAGCACCAAGCCACCGGAGCTGTCATTTTTTCAACTTGGCGGGTCCACCAGCTGCTCTCCCCGGTCACAGACTGCTCAGACTCCCCGGCTGGCTAGCTATCCCCTGCTAGCTGCTCGGCTAACACCTGCCGCTCCTCGCCGCTCATCTGCTCGGGACAAACCGCACCTGTTCCGGCTGTCAACGTCCCCAGTCACCCGCTAGGAGCTCCGGACAATGCGCTGCTCATTCGTGGGTGACTTTTCACGGCCATGGGGGGTTTTAAGGCACACTTTGCCCAGTGACCAGTGATAGCTTGGCGGCTCCAGCTAACAAGTTGATGTGGAAGAGGAACTGGATCTCTCCCCCCAATAAAAAAAAGTAGGATTAATTTTTTGGCCACTAAAAGTTGATTTTGGCTCCTAAAAATGTCTAAATTGACGTATGTTGGTGGCCCAAAAAATGTCATTTGGGCGACCGGACCTCTCGGCCTTAAATCGAGCGCTGTAAAGGAGGCGCGGTTTGTTATTTTCTTTGATTATCACTCGGCAAATTAGGAAAAAGTTGTAAGTTAACCCTTTTTTCACATTTATTAGGCAAAATTAGCTTCGCCACCGTGGCTAAACATGCTAAAAATGGCTTCGCCATCCTGAGGAAGGTTTTAAGCCTCGACTTAAATGTAGAGAGAGTGTCTGCCTGTCTGACCCATGGAGAGAGCTGATTCCACAGACACTATCAAATAAAGCAGAAATGCCTGAAAAACTAGAAATGCACTCAGAGAGCGCAGAATATTTCCTGTATCCAGACAGTGATCTGGATCACCCTCAAAATCTAATCAATTGTTCTTTGTCCCATTTCTGACATTTCCTGAAAGTCTCATCAAAATCTGCACACAGAGTTATGTTGCTAACAGACAAACAAACCCACCCAAAACATAACCTTCATGGCAGAGGTGAAAATCTTAAATGTTTTCTAGATTGATACAGTCCAGTGGCTGGCTTCCAGCTGTTAGCATCACAGCTTACCTTAGCAGAAATCATGACAGTGAATATTTTGTTCACTTTTACCGAGCCACTGACTTTTCACTGCCATTGCTTGCACGGAGCTAAGCCATGTTGTTAAGAGCTTAAAGCCAGCTACTGGTCGTATTGACACAAAAATGATATTGATCATGTCTCTCTATGAAAATGACAGAGAAAGGCTTAACTCCCAAATTGTCTGAGTATTCCTTTAATGCATAGGGCTAGAAGGCAGTGTCGTCAGGACAGTTGAAATGGGGACAATTTTTAATTGACAATTTACAACATTTTGCTGATGGAATGTTTTGTTTGATTTCATCACAGGATTGTGACACTGATGAGACGTGGGCAAAAGTATCTGTCAGGGTGCTGATTGTTGTCAGTGAAGATGAGCAAGTCGTTCCAAATCAGCTCCACCTTCACCCAATATCTACTGCCATCGTTGTTGAGGGAGGTATTGTAATGGACGATGTCCAGAACCTGCCTGAGGCACTTTGCCTTTTGTTTGGATTGTCATACGCTTTACATTTAGACGACCCAAAGGCCATGAAAAACACTTTGGGCTTCATTCAAAGAGTGATGCTTGGCCTGGGAGAGAGCAAACTCCCTCCAAAATTGCAAAGTCTTAAAAATCTCTTGTTGAGTTAGAATGCAAATGCACAAGTGGATTCAGTTGTTTCTTATTGTTCACTGTATTAAAGTCAGCCCACGGGTTCATCAGCAAGTTAGAGGCTGTAGATGTTCGTACATTCATTCACACAGGTGAGATTGCCAGTCTTTACCCTCTCAGGTTTTTGTGTTAAATACAGTGTTATAAGGAGAAGAAAAATAAAAGGCCATTTATGTTTGAACTTTCAGCAGTTATTACCTTCATTTATTATGTTTAATTGTAATTCGGATTATTTTAAGAAATTGGAGCCTGTTTTTCATTCCTTTATGGATATTTTTGAACCACTTAAATTGCTGAAGTTCAGTTTGCATGGCTTTAGAAAAGAAGTCAGATTACTGTCTAAGTAAATATATAACTTAGAAATGCTAAGTTAGTTCAACTTAGATAAGTATGTTAAATGAACTGAGCAGTGTAAATTTAACATGCAATTATTTAGTAGATTGAAATAGTAATTCTGAGTAGTCTTTACTAAGTCAAGCGTGTTCTAAAATGAGTTATCAAGTACAGTCTACTTGATTGTTTTAGTTGCTTAAACTCATTTGTAAGTGTACTCTACAAAGGAAGTGCTTGTTAGTACAACTAAATTTAACTCGTTCTCTTTACTTGTTTTTTTTAAGTGCAACCGGTTTGCATGCTTTTTTTAAGTAATGATAACTAATTGGATTTTACAGTGTAACAGGGTTATGTAGTATGCACTGCCAACAGTTTCTTTGGCCTGGTGTTACAGAAACATCAAACTAGAAAGACATTTTTGTCCCTTGCAGTGAATGGAAGTGTGATAAAGTACTGATGTATAAAGATCAATATTAGGGGGGGTTTGCATGTTTCAGTCAATTGTGTACAAATTGCATGAGAATTAGATTACTAACATTTTGGCGTTATGATGCTTGATTGTATTTTTCTAATACACTGTGATACTTACAAATCTGTGCATGTCTTTTCAGTGTGTTTCAGGGAGTGGCAGAAAAAACAGAATGTGGAACAAGCAGAATTGGAAGCCAGGGTGGGAAAGGCTGGATGTTGCATCTCCGAAAAAATCATGGACATTAATAGACAAAACAAAAAGGCCACTTAAGTGGTGAGTGTCTAAGTCCAAAACATTTCCAGTTGTACAGTATATTGCATTCTCATGTTTTGGATTTTCCTTGTTTAGGCCCATAGATGTATTGTGTGTTTATTTGTAATCTTAGTCATTCATCTTATTAAATAATATTATGTAATATATTTCCTAATGTTTGTTACCTTATTGTTATTAAACTACATTGTCATGAAACCTCAAATTGTCTTCATTGAACAGCAACTTGACATTAAGAAACATTAAGCACGTGATATTTTTACAACTTCTGGTCGCAATCAACATTCCAGCATCCCAACGGAGACTAATATCAACAGGTATGGTTCTGCTAATCGGCATAAAAGATTGGTGACCATAGAATAGAATGCTTGACATCAGTATTCCATGATAGGACCACATTACCAGCTTGCCATTATTCTGTGTGGGCAATAAGCCAACAGCATCTCATACAGGTGACACAGCACTACAGACCAGCATTGTATGCTGATATGCGGCATGCTGGTGACCAGCTTCAAAACACAACAAATGTTGGTCTTCATGCTGGTGACCAGCATGCTGGTCCATGCTGGTTTTTTCAGCAGGGTATCTGCAGACCTGCTGTGAAATATTGTTGTCATTATAAAAGGTTGTTCATGGATCTGCAACCTGAAAACACACAAACAAAAGTAAAGCTAATGTCCTGAACAACAGACTAATAACTGGAATTTCAATAATGTTCAACGAATGCTATGTGAAATGCATTCTGCTGGCAGAATGAACATGAATGAATGAATGAATGCTATATATGTATATATATATATATATATATATATACATATATATATATATATATATATATGCGCATCCATGACATTTTATTCCACCGTTTTACAGGCATCTGCTTTCTTTCTGTTGGCTGAGCAGAAGTCTATGTTAGTTTAAATAGTCTTAATTATTTAACAGGACATGATATGGATGCAGACATTTAGGCTGTGTGGATAAAACAACTGCACAGTCAAACAGCCACTTAATATTTAGGCTACTTTACAATGTAAAACATGATCAACATGAAGTACCTCCATGAGATAATGCCGAGGTCTGACCTGTTTGAACAATGTTTTTATATTTCATCTTAAGCTGCTGCCCCGTCAGGATTTCCCCTAAATGAAATAACTTAATATTCTACCATTCAGACAGTTATTCCCTGTAATATTATTACGATTACAAAGGACTACATTTAAACTTACGCATTGATCCGGGCTGTTCTCCACGCCGTCTCTCTCTCTTTTACAGCTGCAGCGGTGTTGCACTTCTTTCTAAGAACGTGTTCAAACTCGCCATATGAGCGCGTTAAAAACTTCCAGTTGAAAAACGCAGCCTTTCGCTTCCCCGTTTCCATGGTGACTCGTCGAATCGGGGTTCCATTCATGCTGTCTTTTCAGAGTTGCGGTGCACGCGCTTAACTCCGGGTCAACCTACTCCGAGTTGATTAAACCAACTCATATCAGGCGTTGTGAAACCGAAAACTCAGAGTTTTCTATCTCAGAGTAGATCAACTCAGAGTTGTGGAAGAAACTCAGAGTTTGTAAAACCTGCTTCGTGAAACAGGCCCCTGGTTTATGAGGCAGAGTTCTACATGAGGTCGAATCAAACTGACCTTTTCTGAGTCTTTAACTCAGACAACCTGCAGCAAATCTTTTCTATGATAAATTCTCTGTAAGTGGATGTTTGAAAGAAGCAACGTTAAACTTTCCTGCTGTGGTTTCTGCTCAGTAAAGATGGAGGCTGCTGCTCTCTGTCTTCATTCATCTCTGATTATTTACAGTTTTTAGAAGATGATTCAACCTGACAGAGAAAATCAGATCAGGAAGAAGATAATAGACAGGAAGACAAACAAATCAGAAAGTTTACATCCACATTTGAAACTCAAAACATTTAATGAGGTTCCAGAGTTTGTTGTTCATGTTATAAACTCAGAGCTGAACTACAGGAAGAGGAACTAAACTTTCATAATAAACCTAAACTCTCTTTATCTTTAGCATGGTGTGTCCAGAGGAACATGATCTGTGTTCAGACAGACTGTCTCTAAAGTCTCTGGTTGTAGAAACAGATTCTACAGAGCAGCAGGAAGTTCTGGTAAACTACAGTCTGGATGTTTTCTACACTAATCAGATCTATGGAGAAACACAACAACCAGAGTCACACATGGTCAGTTCAACCATCAGCAGAAAAGTGGAATCAGACGTTTCTGCTGTTTCTTCTTCTATTATTAGTGGTTTTCTAGAATCTCTGTGGACTGATCCTGTAGAGAAACTCCTGATCTGTTTGTTGTGAACCAGTTCAACAGGTTGTAGTCAGACATGAAGCAGCAGGATCAGAATCTGGAGAAACAACCTTTATTATCACTTCTGCAGAGAAGAAACCAGCTTTAAAATTCTACATGTAAATATTATAAAATACAAACAGTTAAGAACTGAGGAGAGAATAACTGCTTTTAAGGTAGAATTGCAAAATTATAATTGGAAATTGCTGTATGAGGAAAAAAATATTGATAAAGCCTATGAATACTTTTTGGGTATATTTAAGTCATTACACACGTGGACAAAATTGTTGGTACCCCTCAGTTAAAGAAGGAAAAACCCACAATTCTCACTGAAATCACTTGAAACTCACAAAAGTAACAATAAATAAAAATTTATTGAAAATTAAATAATCAAAATCAGCCATCACTTTTGAATTGTTGATTAACATAATTATTTAAAAAAACAAACTAATGAAATAGGGCTGGACAAAAATGATGGTACCCATAACTTAATATTTTGTTGCACAACCTTTTGAGGCAATCACTGCAATTAAACGATTTCTGTATTTGTCAATGAGCGTTCTGCAGCTGTCAACAGGTATTTTGGCCCACTCCTCATGAGCAAACAGCTCCAGTTGTCTCAGGTTTGATGGGTGTCTTCTCCAAATGGCATGTTTCAGCTCCTTCCACATATGTTCAATGGGATTCAGATCTGGGCTCATAGAAGGCCACTTTAGAATAGTCCAACGCTTTTCTCTCAGCCATTCTTGGGTGTTTTTGGCTGTGTGTTTTGGATCGTTGTCCTGTTGGAAGACCCATGACCTGCGACTGAGACCAAGCTTTCTGACACTAGGCAGCACATTTCTCTCCAGAATGCCTTGATAGTCTTCAGATTTCATCGTACCTTGCACACTTTCAAGACACCCTGTGCCAGATGCAGCAAAGCAGCCCCAAAACATTACTGAGCCTCCTCCATGTTTCACCGTAGGGACAGTGTTCTTTTCTTCGTATGCTTGGTTTTTGAGTCTATGAACATAGAGTTGATGTGCCTTACCAAAAAGCTCCAGTTTGGTCTCATCTGTCCAAAGGACATTCTCCCAGAAGCTTTGTGGCTTGTCAACATGCATTTTTGCAAATTCCAGTCTGGCTTTTTTATGAGTTTTTTTCAGCAGTGGTGTCCTCCTTGGTCGTCTCCCATGAAGTCCACTTTGGCTCAAACAACGACGAATGGTGCGATCTGACACTGATGTACCTTGGCCTTGGAGTTCACCTTTAATTTCTTTGGAGGTTGCTCTGGGCTCTTTGGATACAATTCCAACGATCCGTCTCTTCAATTTGTCATCAATTTTCCTCTTGCGGCCACGTCCAGGGAGGTTGGCTACTGTCCCGTGGGTCTTGAACTTCTGAATAATATGAGCCACTGTTGTCACAGGAACTTCAAGCTGTTTAGAGATGGTCTTATAGCCTTTACCTTTAAGATGTTTGTCTATCATTTTTTTTCGGATGTCCTGGGACAATTCTCTCCTTCGCTTTCTGTTGTCCATGTTCAGTGTGGTACACACCTTTTCACCAAACAGCAGGGTGACTACTTGTCTCCCTTTAAATAGGCAGACTGACTGATTATGAGTTTGGAAACACCTGTGATGTCAATTAAATGACACACCTGAGTTAATCATGTCACTCTGGTCAAATAGTTTTCAATCTTTTATAGAGGTACCATCATTTTTGTCCAGGTCTGTTTCATTAGTTTGTTTTTTTTAAATAATTATGTTAATCAACAATTCAAAAGTAATGGCTGTTTTGGATTATTTAATTTTCAATAAATTTTTATTTATTGTTACTTTTGTGAGTTTCAAGTGATTTCAGTGAGAATTGTGGGTTTTTCCTTCTTTAACTGAGGGGTACCAACACTTTTGTCCACGTGTGTATATATATATATGTATATATATATATATATATATATATATATATATACATACATATATATATATATATATATATATATGTATATATATATATGGCATGCCGTTTAGGAAATTATATATATAATGAAACTTGATATATATATAATGAAACTTGATATATATATATAATGAAAGTCGATATATATATAACGAAACTTGATATATATATAATGAAACTTGATATATATATAATGAAAGTTGATATATATATATAATGAAAGTCGATATATATATATATAATGAAACTTGATATATATATAATGAAAGTTGATATATATAATGAAAGTTGATATATATATAATGAAAGTCGATATATATATATATATATATCAAGTTTCATTATATATATATCAAGTTTCATTATATATATATTAACTTTCATTATATATATATCAACTTTCATTATATATATATCAAGTTTCATTATATATATATATCGACTTTCATTATATATATGGCATGCCGTTTAGGAAATTATATATATAATGAAAGTCGATATATATATAATGAAACTTGATATATATATAATGAAAGTTGATATATATATATAATGAAAGTCGATATATATATAATGAAACTTGATATATATATAATGAAACTTGATATATATATATAATGAAAGTCGATATATATATAATGAAACTTGATATATATATAATGAAAGTCGATATATATATAATGAAACTTGATATATATATATAATGAAAGTCGATATATATATATAATGAAACTTGATATATATATAATGAAAGTCGATATATATATAATGAAACTTGATATATATATATAATGAAAGTCGATATATATATAATGAAACTTGATATATATATATAATGAAAGTCGATATATATATAATGAAAGTCGATATATATATAATGAAACTTGATATATATATAATGAAAGTTGATATATATATAATGAAAGTTGAGATATATATATATAATGAAAGTTGATATATATATAATGAAACTTGATATATATATAATGAAAGTCGGAATATAGAATGTTCAGATTTTCATTCCATCTATTCAAAGTTTCATTCCATATATTCAGACTTTTTCCTACTGAGCCCTGGAAGGACATGGCAAACAAAAACAGGAACCTTATTGGACATTTGCTCTTCAGATGAGCTCTTCTGTGATTATCTGTCTTCATGGTTGTCACAGGGAACGGCGACTACGTTTGAGAAAACAGGTAATTTTTAGAGATGTTTTGATTCTGAACACTGAACGTGTTAGCATTAGCTTAGCTACTTAGCTTCGACTACGTTTGCATCCCTACATAGCTTAAAGGTTAAACACATGCACCATATGTTGATGATAATGATAATATCTATGTTTATCTTTATAGCTGGTCTTAAGGCTAATTACGAGGCAGAGGTCAGCTGCTGCCTGGACACATCCATGATCACGCCACTGGTGGGACACAATTGTACTGGATTTCAGCTGAAGGCTGCTGTTCTGTCCAAACTGAGACATTTTTATTGTGACATACCCTCCACTGTTGTTAGCTTTTGATTCAATAAATTTTTTTGAGATGAGGAAATCACTATTGCATGTTTCTAGTTAAATACCCTACTTTTATGATATATCACTACAGCATGCACTTTTTATATTTTCCATCAATTTCACCCAAAAGTTGAATAACTATTTGTGAGCAGTGTATGTAGACACATAATAGAAGCACATTTCAATAATATGTCTGCTGCAGTAGTGCAGTTTATCTACCTAGATTGGTGTAACAGTAAAAAAACAACATATGCTACTGATGTTTCTGACTAAAATCTGCTTGAAAAGCACAACTGCTTATCTGTCAAAATGTGTGTAACAAAAGTGTCACTGAACACTGAATAAAGTCTCTGTAGATTATAGACAAAATTTGCATCTCTCATCACAAATTTCTGTTTATTCACCCAAAGTGCATGAGTAAAATACAAAACAGGTGAAGTACTAAAAAAGATTTATTTTCTAGAAAAGCCAATAGTCAACAATGCAGTTTAATTCTGGGACAGTTGCTCCAGCACCGACACCATGCGTCCCATCAGTGCAACCAAGGTTTTCATTCATCTTCTGGATGTTCTGGAGCATGGCAGAGGTCACATCTTGGTGTCTTCCGATCTGTTCCAAGAACCGTTCCTCTGACCTCTCCAGATACTGCAGAGGATCCACAGCAGCTTCCTGCTTCCCTTTTCCTGCATAAAAGCACCAAAAAGTACTAGTTGTCAGTAATTATTTTCTATTTTCATAAACACAGTTAACTTAAAGTAAATGTTCTATTTTGTGATTTTAGGATGGGTCAAAAGATAACATACTGATCATGTTGATGTCTGCATAGTCTAAACAGATCTTACTTGATTTGGTCTGTAGAGAGGAGGACAGTGTGGAGGAGCTGCAGGACGGAACCAGTAAGCTGCAGACTAGTGCTCCTGGTAACTGGACCTCATCATCCAAGGCCGACAACTAAATAAAATGAACAAGACATGCTGTTGATAGCATCTGTAATACAAATGATTTTATCCATTAACTGATTTATTGCTTTGTCCATACAATGTTAGAAAGTGTTACAAATAATACCTGTAATCATTTCCAACAGTGATAAATGCCTTGTTTTATTTTACAACAAAAAACACCAAAAGCATCTGTTTATAAGAAATCAGTGCATTGGATTTCCACATCTGCAAAGCTAGAAAATCACACAGCAGAATTTTACCTTGAAATTATGAAAATAGCTGCAGATTACCAGTACTCTTTACTTCATTGTGTTAACTTGATCATTTGAATCAGTTTTTTAGACTTGTATTACTGATACGAAACATAATCAACACATAAATTAAAATGTGTTCGCAAAGAGTTCACTGGTTCTTCAAGGAAAATTTCAATGACAACCATATAGTTCAGTAATATGATTAATGGGTCATTGTGTAACAGCGTGGGAGGTTCTGAATACAGGTCTTGGACTGAAATATTGCTGCTGCTTTCCTCCGGTTTTATAAGGAGTTGTTTCATAGCTTGTTAGCTTACCAGCGGCTAACTGGCTGGCAAACAATAGTTCAACGTCAACCTCTAATCAGTGATCCGGTGTCCGGACCGCGTTAGCTGGCGGAACGTTCAGAATACTGATGTGGGACTGTTGTAGCTAGCGTATTCATAGTAGGATAACAGCAGGATGTTGGAGAAATAAAACTTACCATTATCAGGATCGCTGGTCTGCATGGCAGACTCTTAGCGCATCGCACTGCTTGAATGTCTGTGTATTTCAGGCCGATTTCAAAATAAAACTCAATAAAATTCTCGTCCGGGTGAGTGTCCTTCATTGTCGCTTCGCCATACGGACATGTCCCTTCCGGGGCTCGGTAGGAAAAAAAGATTTGATATATATATATAATGAAAGTTGATATATATGGGAGACGCCAGTGTTTACAAATAGTGACGTCACGAAGTCACGTGATTACGGCGCTGGTTGGCAAGAGGAACGTGAGGAACAATGGCTGATGATAGCAATGCGAACTATCCTTTCGTGAAATTGTCCGATTATGCTCAATCCTTATCACCTGAGGCCTGACAAATATACGTGAGTAAGCTGAGATATCAGGGAAACGGTAAAACCTTGCCAGATCCCTACAATTTGAAGACTGAGTGGGTTGACGATCCTTCATTGTGGCCGGACATTTCCTTCACCGACATTTATTTTTAATTGATTGACACCGCTGGGCCGTTCACCCACCCAAAAATATCTAATTATGAATTAAAAATAATATATCTTCTGTTAATCTTCAACAAGATGTCAAAGAAACGTCAAGAAGTTGCTGTATTTTTTGTCTGCAGTATGGCTTCTATGTAACAGTAACAGACCCACAGCATTGGTGATCGAAAATAGGACAATTCTAAAAAACGGTCGCTCGACGGAAACAAATATGGTTACAAATAGGAGGCTGCTGGCTTAAGGAGATGTTATTGAATATGCTTCATTCGACTTTAGTATACTTTCATCGCCTAAAAAGCGATCGGTAACACATGACAACACTGAACCAAACCGAAAGTGGAGAGATCGCTTCACACGAAGGATGCGACACTAAATCAATATCTTTTGGTAAATAAGCTCAAAGTTAGACATACTAAACATGCTAAACTGTTGAATAGTTTACCTGAAGAAAAGTGGGAGACACAAACACGATCTCTGCTGCTTACTGGGGTACAATTTTTCTTGTTGATGGCTGAAGCCACCGCCATCTTCTCTCTCCTGACATCGGTGAAATTTCAAGCCTGATCCCTTCTCAAAACGCTTCGTACAACCAACAACTACACATGATATTACCATTGTGGTAAATACATGTGCAATTTCATTCATGAAAAGCGATAACTTTACGTATTTGTTTCAAACCCGATACCGTTCTCGTAGCAAGCCGTTATGTTACTGCCGGTTCTTGCCAACCAGTAGCAGTCTTGTACCACGTGACCATAGCAAATGATGACACGCTGGCGTCTCCCATATAATGAAAGTCGATATATATATATAATGAAAGTTGATATATATATATAATGAAAGTTGATATATATATAATGAAAGTTGATATATATATATAATGAAAGTCGATATATATATAATGAAAGTCGATGAAAGTCGATATATATATAATGAAACTTGATATATATATAATGAAAGTTGATATATATATAATGAAAGTCGATATATATATATATATATATATATATATATATATCAAGTTTCATTATATATATATCAAGTTTCATTATATATATATCGACTTTCATTATATATATATCGACTTTCATTATATATATATATATCAAGTTTCATTATATATATATATCAAATCTTTTTTTCCTAACGAGCCCCGGAAGGGACATGTCCGTATGGCGAAGCGTCAATGAAGGACACTCACCCGGACGAGAATTTTATTGAGTTTTATTTTGAAATCGGCCTGAAATACACAGACATTCAAGCAGTGCGATGCGCTAAGAGTCTGCCATGCAGACCAGCGATCCTGATAATGGTAAGTTTTATTTCTCCAACATCCTGCTGTTATCCTACTATGAATACGCTAGCTACAACAGTCCCACATCAGTATTCTGAACGTTCCGCCAGCTAACGCGGTCCGGACACCGGATCACTGATTAGAGGTTGACGTTGAACTATTGTTTGCCAGCCAGTTAGCCGCTGGTAAGCTAACAAGCTATGAAACAACTCCTTATAAAACCGGAGGAAAGCAGCAGCAATATTTCAGTCCAAGACCTGTATTCAGAACCTCCCACGCTGTTACACAATGACCCATTAATCATATTACTGAACTATATGGTTATCATTGAAATTTCCCTTGAAGAACCAGTGAACTCTTTGCGAACACATTTTAATTTAAGTGTTGATTATGTTTCGTATCAGTAATACAAGTCTAAAAAACTGATTGAAATGATCAAGTTAACACAATGAAGTAAAGAGTACTGGTAATCTGCAGCTATTTTCATAATTTCAAGGTAAAATTCTGATGTGTGATTTTCTAGCTTTGCAGATGTGGAAATCCAATGCACTGATTTCTTATACACAGATGCTTTTGGTGTTTTTTGTTGTAAAATAAAACAAGGCATTTATCACTGTTGGAAATGATTACAGGTATTATTTGTAACACTTTCTAACATTGTATGGACAAAGCAATAAATCAGTTAATGGATAAAATCATTTGTATTACAGATGCTATCAACAGCATGTCTTGTTCATTTTATTTAGTTGTCGGCCTTGGATGATGAGGTCCAGTTACCAGGAGCACTAGTCTGCAGCTTACTGGTTCCGTCCTGCAGCTCCTCCACGCCGTCCTCCTCTCTACAGACCAAATCAAGTAAGATCTGTTTAGACTATGCAGACATCAACATGATCAGTATGTTATCTTTGGACCCATCCTAAAATCACAAAATAGAACATTTACTTTAAGTTAACTGTGTTAATGAAAATAGAAAATAATTACTGACAACTAGTACTTTTTGGTGCTTTTATGCAGGAAAAGGGAACCAGGAAGCTGCTGTGGATCCTCTGCAGTATCTGGAGAGGTCAGAGGAACGGTTCTTGGAACAGATCAGAAGACACCAAGACGTGACCTCTGCCATGCTCCAGAACATCCAGAAGATGAATGAAAACCTTGGTTGGACTGATGGGACGCATGGTGTCGGTGCTGGAGCAACTGTCCCAGAATTAAACTGCATTGTTGACTATTGGCTTTTCTAGAAAATAAATCTTTTTTAGTACTTCACCTGTTTTGTATTTTACTCATGCACTTTGGGTGAATAAACAGAAATTTGTGATGAGAGATGCAAATTTTGTCTATAATCTACAGAGACTTTATTCAGTGTTCAGTGCACACTTTTGTTACACACATTTTGACAGATAAGCAGTTGTGCTTTTCAAGCAGATTTTAGTCAGAAACATCAGTAGCATATGTTGTTTTTTTACTGTTACACCAATCTAGGTAGATAAACTGCACTACTGCAGCAGACATATTATTGAAATGTGCTTCTATTATGTGTCTACATACACTGCTCACAAATAGTTATTCAACTTTTGGGTGAAATTGATGGAAAATATAAAAAGTGCATGCTTTAGTGATATATCATAAAAGTAGGGTATTTAACTAGAAACATGCAATAGTGATTTCCTCATCTCAAAAAAAATTATTGAATCAAAAGCTAACAACAGTGGAGGGTATGTCACAATAAAAATGTCTCAGTTTGAACAGAACAGCAGCCTTCAGCTGAAATCCAGTACAATTGTGTCCCACCAGTGGCGTGATCATGGATGTGTCCAGGCAGCAGCTGACCTCTGCCTCGTAATTAGCCTTAAGACCAGCTGTAAAGATAAACATAGATATTATCATTATCATCAACATATGGTGCATGTGTTTAACCTTTAAGCTATGTAGGGATGCAAACGTAGTCGAAGCTAAGTAGCTAAGCTAATGCTAACACGTTCAGTGTTCAGAATCAAAACATCTCTAAAAATTACCTGTTTTCTCAAACGTAGTCGCCGTTCCCTGTGACAACCATGAAGACAGATAGATAATCACAGAAGAGCTCATCTGAAGAGCAAATGTCCAATAAGGTTCCTGTTTTTGTTTGCCATGTCCTTCCAGGGCTCAGTAGGAAAAAGTCTGAATATATGGAATGAAACTTTGAATAGATGGAATGAAAATCTGAACATTCTATATTCCGACTTTCATTATATATATATCTCAACTTTCATATATATATATCGACTTTCATTATATATATATCAAGTTTCATTATATATATATCGACTTTCATTATATATATCAAGTTTCATTATATATATATCAAGTTTCATTATATATATATCAACTTTCATTATATATATATATCAACTTCATTATATATATATCGACTTTCATTATATATATAATTTCCTAAACGGCATGCCATATATATATATATATATATATATATATATATATATATATATATATATATACATACATATATATATATATATATATATATATGTATGTATATATATATATATATATATATGTATATATAATATATGTATATATATATATATATATATATATACATATATATATATATATATATGTATATATATATATATATATATATATATATATATATATTACTGTATATATGAGAGAAGAGGCTACAGCCTGGTTTTGTGTAATGTGATGGTGGTTTTCACTTTTTACTCTGGTAGGCCTAATTCATGTTCTTGATGTGACAAATATATATCCACCATAGATGAATAAAGCAGCAGGTAACACCTAAAACCAAAGTAGGAATACTTTGGAAAAAAGGGGCAACTTCATGTGGAGATGTTTCATCAAACACTCAAACTTTGAATGAAAAAGCAGAAAAAACATGTAGGCCTACAGAGGAGATGTCATTTTTATAGAGATGATATGCTACTGTGGCCTACATTTAAATAAGGGAGAAGACACAAATGAGCTGTACACAAAATAGTTCTCTCATCATTTGGCATCACCTTTGGATCATCATCATGATCAGATTGGACCGCTGGTAAAAGGAAGGTATTCTTTATGGAAAACTGTGCTGTTGTGTCCTGCTTATTTTAACACAATCTGTGCCTATTCCTGTTACGTGTTGACTGCACTTTGAGGGTGAAAGCAGAAAGAAAATCAGATATTTCCAAGTATTTACCGCTGGTGGATTCCAACCCACGGCGCAATGAAAGTAAAACCACATTTAATCTACTTAACTACACTCTAACCACTGATCCACAGTTACACACTGTGACAAAATGTGTAGTGTAATATGATAGAGTTTGATTCACGGTTATTCCGGCGTTATTTAAAAAAGGTCTCAATGTATGTCACCGAACAAGAACATCACTGATTACAGATCAAGATGAATTTAATGTGTAACATGCGGTTCACAGGCGTCTTTCTGAAGCTCGTCAGAACCTTCTCTGACATGGAGCTAAAGTAAGCTTGACTGTTAGCCTGCCCCGGACCAGGCTTGTCGCTCTGGCTGAGTTACCATGGTTACCAAGCCAGGCTAGCCCTAAGCCTTGTTGGTGGAACTAAACTCTCACTAAAGTTAGCGAAGCTGACCAAAATAAGCCAGGCTTAGACCTAAGCCAGCTTCGTGGAATACCCCCCTGACTCACTGTTTCCTCATCACTGATGTTAGAGCAGAAAAACACACAAAGACTCAGAAAACACCACAGAGACCTCCCTGACTGGCTGGACGACGTCTGACGTTACGGTGAGCGTATTGCGTCATTTCCTGTTTCAGCGCTGTGTCGTGTTGTTAGCATGGCTTCTCCTCTCCCTCCTCCCTCCCTCTCCTGCTCAGTGTGCCACATGTTTAGTTATTCCTCTGCCTCCTTTAGTGATAACGATATGTGTAATAAGTGCAGCCTTTTGTAGTTCTGGAGGCGAGGCTCTCTGAATTTGGAATCGCGGCTCCGCACCATGGAAAATAACCGCTAGCAGCTAGCCAGGCCCCTTAGCTGGTGCGGACCGCAATAGCTTAGCTAGTGTAGCATCTGTTAGCCGTCCCTTAGCAGCTCCCGAACAGCCGGGTGGATGGGTGACAGTTCGTAGGAAAAACAGTCCTAAACTCAAGCCTGCTGTCCCGGCTCACCACAAACCGCTTCATGTTTCTAATCGTTTTTCCCCGCTCAGCGACACACGCGCTGAGAAACCAACTCTGATCATTGGCAGCTCCATAGTCAGAAACGTGAAGCTAGCGACACCAGCGACCATAGTTAAATGCCTCCCAGGGGCCAGAGCGGGCGACATAGAAGCAAATTTGAAACTGCTGGCTAAAGATAATCGTAAATATAGTAAGATTGTTATTCACGTCGGCGGTAACGACACCCGGTTACGCCAATCGGAGGTCACCAAAATTAGCGTGGCATCGGTGTGTACTTTCGCCAAAACCATGTCGGACTCTGTAGTTTTCTCTGGACCCTTGCCTGATCTGACCAGCGATGACATGTTTAGCCGCATGTCGTCGTTTCGCCGCTGGTTGTCTATGTGGTGTCCATCAAACGACGTGGGCTTTATTGATAATTGGAGCTCTTTTTGGGGAAAACCTGGTCTGATTAGGAGAGACGGCATCCATCCCACTTTGGCTGGTGCAGCTCTCATTTCTAGGAATATGGCTGATTTTATTAGTACTCCTAAAGCATGACAACCCAGAGTTAAGACCAGGATGCAGAGCTGTAGTCTTACACACCTCTCTGCAGTTTCCTCACAGCTGTCACCCTCCAGTAATTCAGTTAACTTTATTGAGACTGTGTCTGTCCCCCGACCACCAAAATTCAATAAATTACACAAATCAAAAATATACAAAGAAATAGTAACCACAAAAATGTAATAAAAATTAATACCTCTATTTCAACAGAACACAGAGACAGGAAAATTAAATGTGGTCTGTTAAATATTAGATCTCTCTCGTCTAAATCTCTGCTAGTAATGAGTTGATAACTGATCACCAGATTGATTTGTTCTGTTTGACTGAAACCTGGTTGCAGCAGGAAGAATTTGTTAGCCTAAACGAATCAACTCCCCTAGTCATATTAACTGTCATATTCTCGAATCACAGGCCGAGGAGGAGGAGTAGCAGCAATCTACCATTCTAGTTTAAAATTGAACCAGAGGCCTAAACCTGATTACAGCTCATTTGAAAATCTCACTCTTAGTCCTCTCATCCAAATTTGAAAGCTCAGAAACCAGTTTTATTTGTTGTTATATATCGTCCTCCTGCTCCTTATTCTGAGTTTTTATCTCAATTCTCAGACTTTTTATCTGAATTAGTGCTCAGTTTCAGACAAAGTTATTATTGTGGGTGACTTTAACATTCATGTTGACGTAGACAGCAACAGCCTTACAACAGCTTTTAATTCATTATTAGACTCAACATGTAAATAACCAACTCATAGTTTTAATCACACTCTTGACCTTGTCCTGACTTATGGCATAGAAAATTGAAGAGTTAACAGTATTTTCCCCAGAACCCTCTTCTTCTGACCATTTTATAACATTTCAATTTAAAGTAAAGATTGTTTAGCACTGAGAACAAATATCATTACAGTAGGTGTTTGTCTGACAATTCAGTATCTAAATTTAAGGAAATAATACCCTCACTGTTTACTTCAGCAACATTTACTGATAAATCAGAAGGCAATTATTATTATTTACCCCACAGAAGTGGATTCTTATGTTAATAATGCTTCAGCCTCACTGCGTACAACTCTTGATAGTGTTGCACCTGTAAAAAGAAAGTTATATCTCAGAGAAGACTTGCTCCTTGGTATAATTCCAGCTGTGGGCTTTAAAGCAGGCATCCCGAAAGCTGGAAAGAAAGTGGTATTCCACTAATCAGAGGAAGTGTATGTGGCTTGGAAAAATAGTCTAGTAATCTATAAAAAAGCTCTTCATAATGCCAGGACAACTTATTATTCATCTTTAATAGATGAGAACAAGAACAACCCGAGGTTTCTCTTTAGCACTGTAGCCAGGCTGACAAAGAGTCAGAGCTCTGTTGAACCTTGTATTCCTTTAGCTTTAACCAGTAACGACTTCATGAGCTTCTTTACACATAAAATAGTTATGATTAGAGATAAAATTATCTGGCCCTTCCTACAATGTCACAGATGCTTTTGAATTGGCTGTTAGACCTGATGAATCTTTAGAATTCTTCACTCCTATATGTCTCTCTGAACTAATTTCAACAGTTTCTACATCCAAACCATCAACATGTCTTTTAGATCCTATCCCAACTAGACCTTCAAGGAGATTTTACCTTTAATTAATTCTTCAATGTTAGATCTGATTAATCTCTCTCTAGTAACAGGCTATGTACCACAGGCTTTTAAGGTTGCTGTCATCAAACCTTTGCTTAAAAAGCCCACTTTAGATCCAGATGTGTTAGCTAACTATAGACCGATATCCAACCTACCATTTCTCTCTAAAATTCTGGAAAGAACAGTTGCAAATCAATTATGTGAACACTTACAAAGGAATAATTTGTTTGAAATGTTTCAGTCAGGCTTCAGAGTGCATCATAGCACAGAAACAGCTCTAGTGAAAGTTACTAATGACCTTCTCATAGCATCAGATAATGGACTAGTCTCTATAACTTGTTTTGTTAGATCTTAGTGCAGCGTTTGACACAATCGACCACAACATTTGTTACAGCGTCTAGAACATTCAATTGGCATTAAAGGGACAGCACTGGACTGGTTTAAATCCTACTTATCAGATAGGTTCCAGTTTGTTCATGTCAACAATAGTTCAGTCCAACAGGAATGTTCATGGTGAATCAAATCCAAACATCCATGAACCAATCAGTAACATGAACAGATTGTACTTCATTCTACTGACCACTAGAGGTCCTACTGGAGCAATGTGTGTTTCTGAAGCCTCCAGGAATGAACCATGTTTGGAATAAAGAGTGGAAGCTTCAACAGAGCCTGGATCAGCATCACTAACCACAGGACCATAAATAACCAGTAGACTAAATAAACATAGTTTGGAGGAAACATCAGCTTAAAGCTCCTACACTGACACACTTTCATTAATTCTATTAATGAACTCATGTTTGATGCATGAAGACATTAGGCTGTCAGTGAAGGCATCACACTGTCAGGTACCTGAAGGCATCACACTGTCAGGTACAGTGAAGGCATCACACTGTCAGGTACAGTGAAGGCATCACACTGTCAGGTACCTGAAGGCATCACACTGCTGGGTACCTGAAGGCATCACACTGTCAGGTACCTGAAGGCATCACTCTGCCGGTTTCTCCTCTTTCTGACCACATTTCAGAGGTTGAAACTGAGAGACGCTCTCAGACTGGCAGCAACTAACCTCTGATTTCCTGTCAGCTTCAGAGGAAACAGCTTTTGTTTTCAGATTATCGTCGTATTAAATCTTCATCAATCTTCGTCCCTGACAGCTTCAGATACAGACTCACCATCCTCCTGATAGAAACAAAGATTTACTTTATTTAAAGCGTTTAACTGTCAGTGAACGCATCACAACCAACTTTTATCTCTCAGCCTTTTTGTAGCGACAGTCAGAGCAGAGAAACCAGAGCAGAGAGGCAGGAAGGAGGAGTTTACTGATGAGACAGAGCTGATCAGAGAGAGGATCTAATACCAGCAGCTCAGGATGGAGGGAACATCTCTGCTGTGGATCTGTAAGTTATCTCTGATTGTCTTGGGGGTTTGTGTGAAGTTTAGCTCAAAAATAAACAACAATAATTTCAGTTGATGAAGTTTCCTTTGAAAGGTCAGTGAGACTTCCAGTGTTGAACGTTCTGCTACAAAGATCAGAAGAAACTTCTTTAAATGTTGGAAACAGAACCATGGAGGATTTATGTTGGAGATGAAATGTTGTCTCAAACTCACCTTTGTGTCTCTTTAGCTCTGAGCTCTCTGCTGTTCTCCACAACACACCAAGGTAGGTCACCTTCCTCTGTAACCGTCTGAAACTCACCAACAGCATGTTGGTCTGGAGATGTTGGACATTTAAAGTGTTGAAATTTCTATCAGAGCATGAGCAGAACAAGTTCCCAGTGGAGTCATCTGTTTCCTCCTGACAAATCGAAAGCTGTGAAGCAGATCTGTTGTTGTAGTTCCTCAAACGTCCACTTGAGGCTCCAACAGTCCCCACAGAGCTCCATCAGAACAAGACAGAGAATGTTCATAGATCTCAAAGGTTCAGTAAGATTGTGACTTAAAGTTGTAACATTCAGAGGATGTTTGGGGGATTGAGTCACAGACTGGGTTCCATAAAATGCCTTTTCCAGATGTGATCAAGTTCTTAGATTACAGGAGCTTCTTTAGAAATCATTTCTGTGACATGATATATTAGCAAAGGTGGAACGTTTTGCCTGCACAGTGTCATGTCAGCACGATAGAACAGATCTTCTTATTTGAGACGACACCGATCAGTTATAACATCATGACCACCTGCCCAGTATTGTGTTGGTCCCCGTTTTGCTTCGAGGCCTGGACTCCACTGGACCCTGAAGGTGTTCTGTGGTATCTGGACTCTTCTAGACCCTGAAGGTGTTCTGTGGTATCTGGACTCCACTAGACCCTGAAGGTGTTCTGTGGTACATGGACTCCACCAGACCCTGAAGGTGTTCTGTGGTACATGGACTCCACTAGACCCTGAAGGTGTTCTGTGGTATCTGGACTCTTCTAGACCCTGAAGGTGTTCTGTGGTATCTGAGATGTTAGCATCAGATCCTTTAAGTCCTGGAAGTTGGAAGGCGGGGCCTCCATGTATCAGAACATCCCACAGATGCCGGATTGAACTGAGATCTGGGGAATTTGGAGGTCAACACCTCAAACTGGTTGTTCTCCTCAAACTATTCTTAAACCATTTCTGCTTTAAGGCTGAAAGAGGCCATAAGGGAATGATGTTTCCATGAAAGGGTGTAGACGGTCTGCAATGCTTAGGGAGGAGGTTCATGTCAAAGTAACATCCATGTGGATGGAGGACCCATGGTTTCCCAGCAGAACATTGCCCACAGCATCACACTGCCTCCACCTGCTGGTCTTCTTCCCATAATGCATCCTGGTTCCATGTGTTCCCCAGATAAGCATCCGGACACCCACATGAATTTTGAGTCATTTTGGACTAATTTTGTATAAACTTAGCTAATTTTGGATGGATTTCACCTCATTTCAGACACAAATTAGACAAATTTGAGGATTTTTCCATAGGTTCCAGTCATTATGGACTATTTTAGGGTAACTGTTGACCAGATTTGTGTCATTGCGGACACATTTTGAGTCTAGTTTTGTGTATTTGCAATGATGTGTGCAGCTTGAAGCAGAACAGGGGACACAAGGACAAATTTGAATGCATTTTGGACAAGTTCTGGTCATTTGGGATGAGATTTGGATAATTTTGGACACATTTTTGATAAGTTTTAGTCATTTTGGACCAGCTTTGGTTGTTTTTGACAAGATTTGGATAATTTGAGGCATTTATTAGTGGTTTTGTTTCCTTGCAACAACACGCACAGCTGGGAGAAGAACAATAACAAGGAGGTAACAATGAGTCTTGTCTGTCCATGACCCTCTTAATGGTTCACCACTGTTCCTTCCTTGGACCAGTTCTGATAGATCCTGACCACTGCAGACCAGGAACACCCCACAAGAGCTGAAGTTCTGGAGATGTTCTGACCCAGTCGTTTTGTCAAACTCACTCAAGTTCTTACTCTTGAACATTTTACTGCTTCTAACATAAACTTTGAGGACAAAATGTCCATTTGCTGCCTGATAAATCCAACCCACGAGCAGGAGCCATGATGAGGAGATAATCAGAGTTATTCAGCTGTCAGTGGTCAGAATTAACATTCTGATCGGTGTATGGTAATAATGACAAAGCAGGAAGGAACAACTACTCTACTACACTACACTGGCAGAAAAAGATTCAATCTGTCAGACGTCAAACATACCAGGATGTCCGATTACATCTGGTGTGATGTTTGGGTTTGAAGATAAATCGTAGATATCAGAGAATACACTTGATTCAAGGTGGAGGTGGGACTACATCAGGGATCAGCTCTGAGCCCCTTCTTGTTTGCTATGGTGATGGACCAACACGGTCTCACGGGGATTCGTGAAACTGTCACGTCAGTTTTTGTTTCGGTTTCGTGCGCACCAACACGATGTCGTCATGTTTTTCGTGCCGCTCACCACGAGCGAAACCCGCTGTGGTAATCACATCTGAAAGTGGTTTATACTGGCGGATTCATGACGATCTCAGCTGTGCATCGGCGTTTGCGGCCGCCGCTGCGTCCGCCGCTTCGGCCGCCAGACATTCTTTAAATTCCTATGCAAATTCAGCGGATTCATGACGATCTAAGCTGTCCATCGGCGTTTGCGGCCGCCGCCGCGGCCGCCATTGCGCCAAAAGCTTCCTATTGCGGCCGGATGTCTGGCGGCCGCAAACGCCAATGGACAGCTTAGATCGTCATGAATCCGCTGAATTAGCATAGGAATTTAAAGAATGTCTGGCGGCCGAAGCGGCGGCCGCAGCAGCGGCCGCAAACGCCGATGGACAGCTGGGATCGTCATGAATCCGCCAGTATAAACCACTTTCAGATGTGATTACCACAGCGGGTTTCGCTCGTGGTGAGCGGCACGAAAAACATGACGACATCGTGTTGGTGCGCACGAAACCGAAACAAAAACTGACGTGACAGTTTCACGAATCCCCGTGAGACCGGGCTGGATGGACAGGATGACAGACAAGGTTAGACAGGAGTCTCCATGGACTGTGATGTTTGCAGATGACATTGTGATCTGTAGTGAGAGCAGGGAACAGGTGGAGGAGAAGCTAGAGGCGTGGAGGTTTGCCCTGGAAAGGAGAGGAATGAAGGTTAGCCACAGCAAGACGGAGTATCTGTGTGTGAATGAGAGGGACCCAAGTGGAAGAGTGAGGTTACAGGGAGAAGAGATCAAGAAGGTGGAGGATTTTAAGTACTTTGGGTCAACAGTCCAGAGCAATGGAGAGTGTGGAAAAGAGGTGAAGAAGCGTGTACAGGCAGGCTGGAACGGCTGGAGAAAAGTGTTGTGATGTGTGATAGAAGAGTTTCAGCTAAAATGAAAGGAAAGGTTTACAAAACTGTGGTGAGACCAACCATGTTGTTTGGTCTGGAGACAGTGTCCCTGAGGAAAAGACAGGAGGCAGAGCTGGAGGTAGCAGAACTGAAGATGCTGAGGTTCTCTTTGGGAGTGACCAGGATGGATAGGATCAGGAATGAGAACATCAGAGGGACAGCACATGTTAGAGGCTTTGGAGATAAAGTCAGAGAGGCCAGACTGAGATGGTTCAGACATGTCCAGAGGAGAGAGAGTGAATATATTGGTAGAAGGATGCTGAGTTTCCCACTGCCAGGCAGGAGGCCTAGAGGAAGACCAAAGAGGAGGTTTATGGATGTGGTTAAAGAGGACATGAAGGTAGTTGGTGTGAGAGAAGAGGATGCAGAAGACAGGGTTAGATGGAAGCAACTGATTCACTGTGGCGACCCCTGAAGGGAAAAGCAGAAAGGAAAAGAAGAAGAAGAGAATACAATTGATCCAAGATGATGATGTGACACTACAGGCTGAAATAAGAGCAAAACGGTCAAAGCTGAAGGTACAAGTAGTAGAAGTACTTAACAAGGGCAGCTGTCGTACTTTTTACTGAAAGGGAAAAAAAGAATAAGGAGCCAAACAATCCTCTGAGGTTGGGGTGGATGGACGGGTTGTTGTAAAACACACTCATTCTCCTGCAGTGATTTGTTTCAGTTTAAAAATCACAAACAAACGCAGCACTGAATAACTTCAGCTCTCCTGATGACACACTGCAGCTCAAAGCCCTAAATTGTTTCTTTACTTGTTCATCCAGCTCATCTGACTGTAAATCCTAGAAGATCTCAGTTTTTTAGAGAAGATTCTGTTTCTCTGAGCTGTGAGGATGAAGACAGATCTGCTGGATGGACTCTGAGGAGAAACACCACCAGAGAAACCAGAACTGTATGTGGAAATGACTTCGGAAAATGGTCTGGTTCTACCTGTAACATCGACTTCATGATTCAGTTTGACAGTGGAGTTTACTGGTGTGAGTCCATGGAGGCAGCAGCCAGTCAGAGCATCAACCTCACTGTTTCTGGTAAGATGAGCTGTGCAGTCAGTGCTGATGAAGCTGTGTGTGAATGGATGAAATGCTGTAGTTTGTCTCTGTGTTGAGGTGGATCAGTGATCCTGCAGAGTCCTGTCCTCCCTGTGATGGAGGGAGATCCCCTCACTCTGAGCTGTCAATCAAACCAGGACTCCCCCCTCCCAGCTGTTTTCTATAAAGATGGCTCCCTCATCAGGACTGAGCCCGGAGGTCACATGACCATCCTCCATGTTTCCAGGTCTGATGAAGGCCTCTACAGGTGTAACACCAGCAGTCATGGAGAGTCTCCATCCAGCTGGATCTCTGTCACAGGTCAGGATTCTTCTACTGAAAGAGACACACAACATGAGGAGAGACACACAACATGAGGAGAGACACACAACATGAGGAGAGACACACAACAATCACATCTACAAACAGAAACAGAATGACTGAAAATAAACATGAAATGAGCAGAAAGAGTCACCTGACCAGGTTCTCTTCTCTCCACAGGTAAACCGACAACCTCAGCTCTGCCCCATTCCGCAGCTCCGCCCCCTTCCTCAGCCCCTCCCCCTTCCTCAGCTCCGCCCCCTGTCTCCTCCTCCCTCCATCTTGTCTTCAGGCTGCTCTGCCACCTGGTGGTGTTCTGTCCGTACTTCATCTCGACTGTCCTCATGGTGTCTTTGTATCGACACAGAGCTACAGGTACTGATCAATCAATCAATCAATCAATCAATCAGTCAATCAATCCTCTGATGATTGACAGCTGCCTCTAACTAACTCTTCATGTGTTGATAAATTATTTTCTTTCTGATCTTCTCTGACTGCAGGAAATGACTTTCCTGTCTCCATGGTGATGGCCCCGCCCACACAGGCTGAACAGGGATTGGATGATGACTATGATGACATCATCACTGCTGTGACCACGGAGCATCAGTTCTGAGCTGAACTCAGGATCCTCCAATCAGAAAGTGTGTTTATTTTATCATGTAATTGTGCTGTTTCCTGTCTTTGCGTTCACTTTGTATCATTGCTGGGGTTTTTTTTAATTTCTGTTTTCTTGTCTCTCTGTGCTAATTTTGCATATTTTTGTTTGTTCTGGCGAAAAAAATGTGTCCTAAATAACAAAATGGCTTAAAATAACTCCACGTTTCACAAATAATTTAAAGTTTCTCAAAATATATGTGAATATTTGTCAAATTATTCCATTAAATGACTCCAGAAAACAAAGTGACTCAGTATTTGTTCAGTGTGACTCAGAAAGTACTGGACTGGACTCACTGTTTCCTCATCACTGATGTTAGAGCAGAAAAACACACAAAGACTCAGAAAACTACAACAGAGACACAACATGACCAACAACAGACTGAAAACTACAACAAAGAGACACAACATGACCAACAACAGACTGAAAACTACAACAAAGAGACACAACATGACCAACAACGGACTGAAAACTACAACAAAGAGACACAACATGACCAACAACGGACTGAAAACTACAACAAAGAGACAACATGACCAACAACGGACTGAAAACTACAACAGAGAGACACAACATGACCAACAACAGACTGAAAACTACAACAAAGAGACACAACATGACCAACAACGGACTGAAAACTACAACAAAGACACAACATGACCAACAACGGACTGAAAACTACAACAGAGAGACACAACATGACCAACAACAGACTGAAAACTACAACAAAGAGACACAACATGACCAACAACGGACTGAAAACTACAACAAAGAGACACAACATGACCAACAACGGACTGAAAACTACAACAAAGAGACAACATGACCAACAACGGACTGAAAACTACAACAGAGAGACACAACATGACCAACAACAGACTGAAAACTACAACAAAGAGACACAACATGACCAACAACGGACTGAAAACTACAACAAAGACACAACATGACCAACAACGGACTGAAAACTACAACAGAGAGACACAACATGACCAACAACAGACTGAAAACTACAACAAAGACACAACATGACCAACAACGGACTGAAAACTACAACAAAGAGACACAACATGACCAACAACAGACTGAAAACTACAACAAAGAGACACAACATGACCAACAACAGACTGAAAACTACAACAAAGAGACACAACATGACCAACAACGGACTGAAAACTACAACAAAGACACAACATGACCAACAACGGACTGAAAACTACAACAAAGAGACACAACATGACCAACAACAGACTGAAAACTACAAAAGAGACACAACATGACCAACAACGGACTGAAAACTACAATATAGAGACACAACATGACCAACAACGGACTGAAAACTACAACAAAGACACAACATGACCAACAACGGACTGAAAACTACAACAAAGAGACATAACATGACCAACAACAGACTGAAAACTACAACAGAGAGACACAACATGACCAACAACAGACTGAAAACTACAACAAAGACACAACATGACCAACAACGGACTGAAAACTACAACAAAGAGACACAACATGACCAACAACAGACTGAAAACTACAACAAAGAGACACAACATGACCAACAACGGACTGAAAACTACAATATAGAGACACAACATGACCAACAACGGACTGAAAACTACAACAAAGACACAACATGACCAACAACGGACTGAAAACTACAACAAAGACAACATGACCAGCAACGGACTGAAAACTACAACAAAGACACACAACATGACCAACAACAGATTGAAAACTACAACAAAGAGACACAACATGACCAACAATGGACTGAAAACTACAACAAAGAGACACAACATGACCAACAACGGACTGAAAACTACAACAAAGAGACACAACATGACCAACAACAGACTGAAAACTACAACAAAGAGACAGAACACGACCAACAACAGACTGAAAACTACAACAAAGAGACACAACACGACCAACAACAGACTGAAAACTACAACAAAGAGACACAATATGACCAACAACAGACTGAAAACTACAACAAAGACACAACATGACCAACAACAGACTGAAAACTACAACAAAGAGACAGAACACGACCAACAACAGACTGAAAACTACAACAAAGAGACACAACATGACCAACAACAGACTGAAAACTACAACAAAGACACAACACGACCAACAACAGACTGAACACTACAACAAAGAGACACAACATGACCAACAACAGACTGAAAACTACAACAAAGAGACACAACACGACCAACAACAGACTGAAAACTACAACAAAGACACACAACACGACCAACAACAGACTGAAAACTACAACAGACACACAACATGACCAAGTTTGTCGAAATCTGCTAAAGGCATGTATGAAGTGTGTGTATGTAGTATGTAACATGTAATAAGAGCAGTGTTGGGCAAGCTACTTGGAAACTGTAATGAGCTAAGCTAGCAGCTACTCCGTGTTAAATCAAGCTTCACTACACTGAAGCTATGACCCACAGAAATGTAGCAAGCTAAGCTACAGCAATATGACCAAAGTAGCTTAATACATTCAAGTTACTTTTTTTTCTTACCAAAAACTTTCAGGGACTAATGAAGTCAGTTAAACGGAGACAAGAAAATGCCGACTTGTTTATTATTAAACCATCATTTTTGTTCTTAGTAAGTTGATACACTGAGGAATATGTGGAGCTATATTTAAAATGAATCAACCTTTTTACATTAGAAATCATTGTTTTGATTTTCTTTTTAGTTTGTATTGCAGACATAATGTATCTGATAATTAAGTTGCAGTAGCTTATATTAACACACCACTTACATTGGAGGGTATAATAGGTTACATTTGATATCATTTCCATATAAAGTAAGCAATATTATAGTAAGACAATTTTATACATAATTTGGGTATTAAATCAAGTTTTATTTCTTAAGTCTAATATCTATGTAAAATCATTCAATGCTTTCCCAAAGTGCTGTATCCACTACTACTTAACTCAGTTTTGGTCTTGAGTGTAAGATTAAGATATTTAATCATTTATGCCATCACTTTTGTTTCCCTTTCTGTTATTTTTTTCAGCCATTTGCTCATTAGTGTTAACAGTAATACTGAAGAAGACAGATTTTGGTTTTACTGTTACCTCGTTTTCTCCCATACCTCTTCCCTCCTATATGTATCAGTTTATTTAATCCCCCAATTTATACATATTCACACACTGCCACCACAACCTTACGCTGAATTTAATTAATTTACTGCCACGCGAATTTTAGATGTTGAAAAGTCGCTCGTTTGTGTGTGCATCTTATACTGCGGTTGACATGTGGTGGTTAGCTAACTGCTGCTGGTTGTGCATATTCGGTAGTCACCTGTATATGGGTTCTCTGATTTGTATTTGACGTCTTTAAAGTTGACAGAAACTTCGCCTTGGGCTGGCACAGTAGGCATCTGAAAACGACTTTTCTCCGTTTTTTCACAAAAACTCAACTATTTAGGTAGGGCCACGGTGACTCTGACTCCTTCTCTGCCATCTCTCATGAACTGAAGCGAGCGTCTGTGTGTGTGGATCCAGTGGAAGGGATTGTTGAATGACGACATTAACAGTTCCTCCGCTTCTATTGGTTGACACAGACATGTCGGCGTTTGGAGATGATGTCATGCTCCTCTGCCTGCAGCGAGCCGGCTCATTAGCTGAAGGACTTACGGCTGAGTAGAACAACACAGCCGCTGCAAATCAATAATCAGTGCAGCATAAAGTCTGGCACTCTCCACCATACTGATGCTGCATTATTGACTCACTCTCCCCGCCACGCCATGCACTCTGCTACCTGCTCCACGCCGTTGCCGTCTCTTAGACGTTTCCCCCCGGACTCTGCTTCCCTCTTGGATTATTACTCTACGCCCCACGCCTCGGACCCCGTTGCTTCTCCCTTGGATACCTTGCCAGCTCCCGGCCATCATTTCACTCCCCGCCTGTAGGGGTGTGTATTGGCAAGAATCTGGCGATACGATACATATCACGATACTGGGCTCACGATACGATATATCGTATCGTGAGCCTAGTATAGAATTACACCAGCAATATGCACTAACTAAACACATTTTTATTTGATTAGAACAGTATCTAATGCTGTATCACAAAACTTTCCTCTGTAAAAACTTAAAGTGCAGCATTTGGATGATTAATGTTTTAACATCCAGCTTTAAAAGTACAAAAAAACCATAAAAAAACAAATAAATAAAATTATGTCTTACAGACGTTACAGTTTAAGATCCTGCTCAAATGTTCACATTCCATTAGCTGTGAAAAAATGCAGAGTATACAGTCCCTGACTTATCCAACATCAGAACAGTATTTTTGTGGAACAAAGTAACTAACATCAGCAAAAAGTGCTTTTAGGATGCTTGAAATAACCATTATTTAACAAAATACTGTTATCAAGTTGAAAAAAACCCCTGCAATATCACGGTACTACTTTTGTAGTATACAAACAACAGACCAAAAAAGCATATATTAGTTATTACTACTTTGTGTAGAAATCCAAAATGTGTCCACACTTCAGCCTTGTACGCCGCAGGGGCCGGTGTTATGTGTTCGGATTCTGCCATGTTGAACTGTGTTTATGTGTGAGGCCGTTTCTCTCGTGAATCTCGTTCCACGTCCTTGCTTCAATTGACTACGTAAGTGCTGCCACCTAACGGTTGGAGGTTTAAATTACAATCGGAAATGAACTTCTGCCGTGTCTGCAGATGAATAAATACCTAAAAATATCGATATCATACTTTTAATATCGATACAGTATTGTGAAACAAAATATCGCGATATATCGCCGAAACAATATTTTCTTACACCCCTACCCGCCTGCTCAGCCTACTCAGCCTTCTCCCGTCCTCCATAACCCAGACTAACTGTAAGCCACCTTTCCCTCACTTTAGTTAATTTATTTAGCCTTACTTCGGCCTTCGGATCTGTTCTTGTTTAGTTAGTTTTACTTTATTCTATAGCTTTTTCTCAGCCCTCTGGCCCTCCTTTAGTTTGTCAATTTGGTTTAGTTTTCCCTCCTGCCTTCTCTCCCTCCCGCTTATTTATTATGAATTTCTGTTAAATTATTCTCTGTAATTGAATTAAAACTTTTTTTTGTTTGTTTTTTAATTCATCCTGTTGTCCACGCCTGCTGCATGGGTTCACACACGCCGTTGCATGACAGATGATGTCACTGTCTGATCCTTAAAAGTGTGAGATGAGACTGCAGCAGAGCAGAAAGCTCCGCTTCAAGCAGTTCAACATTCATCATTTTTAATGTAGCTTTTTGCGTTCGCTACCGCGCTACATGACCAAAAGATCAGCTAAGCTGTTGAAACGTTTGTTGATTTGTAAACAACAACGCTATCACGTCGTTACAGAAAAATGTAGTTAAACTACTAACGACGCTATTTGTAGTGACGTTACTGCCCAACACTGAATAAGAGTGTAGTGTGTTTGTTGTGAGTCCAGTAAAGTCCTGGTTCTAGTTCTTGTCAGAAGGTGGACGGATTCAGGAAAGAAGTTCCCCCACATCCTTTCTGTCAGCCTTCAGGCAATGGAGGCATCTACCTGAAGACAGCAGGAAATCTGTCTGTTTCCATGGTAACTGGACTGCTTCAGGATCTTCACCGGTTGTTGTGGATGTCCTGCAGGTGGGTGGACCACCCTCCTGAGGGACAGGAAGTCCTGTTTGGTGCAGCTGCTCCTCCAGGTAGTGATGCTACCCACTAGGATGTTCTCTATGGAGCAGGTGTAGAACTTTCAGAGAACCCTGATGGGGAGCTTGAAGCAGCTTGGAGCAGGTAGGGTATGGCCTCATCTGTAGATCTGTTGGGGTGAAAAACAACCAGCAGGGGTTCAGAGTGTCAGGAAGGGAGAAGGTGATAAAGTTCATGACCAGCAGCTCCAGACACTTCATCACCACCAATGTCAGGGCTACTGGGTGGTAGTTGTTCATGGAGGACAGGAAGTAAACAGAGGGAGGATGAAGATAACGTAAACACAGATGCTAGCTGGTCAGCACAGACTTTCAGGATGTGTCCAGTAATCCCATCTGGTCCTACAGTCGATTCATATGGTGTTCAAGTCAAAACAAGCATTGAAGATGTCAGGGCCCCCTCCTCCTCTACCCCCACCTGACATCCCTCTCTCCCTTTTCCCTCTCTCTCTCTCCCTCTCGCTCTCCCTGCTGTTGCTGAAGCGGAGTGCGGCCTCACGGTTGTCTCCGCTTCGGCAATCAGCGCTTCAGCAGAATCCGGGCAGCTGTGCATCATCCTGATGATTACACCTCAGCAATAAGAACCGGTCTCACCTTTCACACCCTGCCAGATCGTAAACTCTGCTTACGCAGTCAGTTCACCTCTCGCCTCTGAACAATCTCTGAACCATGTTTCTTGTAATTCTAATTCCTTCTTGTCTTCTCCCGCATTCCAGTTCAACCCAGTTACCCGGACCTCCTCCCGCTCCCCCTGATCCCCCCGTGCCTCGCTCCAGATCCCCTCCTCTGTCCCCCACGTGAGTGACCGACCCACCCCGAGGCCTTGAGGTCTCGAAAATACCTGTGCCTCGCTTCCCCCCTCCTGGAACCCAAGCCTGCCCTCTGCCCGCACTCCTGTCCTCCTGGGGCCCCCACTGGCCGCCGATCCCTGGCTCCACCTCTCCGTCCCCAGTCCGCTCTTCACCATCCCTTCCTGGTTCTTCTCACCATCCCATCATCTCTCCTCGCTCCCCTCCGATCCCCCTCTCCCTCAAATAAACCTGCTTCAGCCAGCCCCCGCCTTTGCTGTATGTTCTCTGCTGGGGTTCTCTATCTGGTTCCTAACAGAAGATGTTCAGATCATCAGGGAGAAAGGTATGGATGTTCACCTGTGTGGGTGTTACTTTGTACATGGTGATGTTTGTAGTCCCTGCCTCAGTCGTCTGGAGTTGGGTTGCTCCATTTGTGACTCCAGCTTCATCCCATAACGCTGTTTAACCTCCTTGATCTCTCTGAGGCAGCCTTGTACTCGTCCATGTTCCCAGGGACCTGGTCCATGTTGTAGACAGCAGCATCATGGAAGGTTTGGTCCATCCATGGTTTAACTGGTCATCACTGTCCACACACAGACTTCTCCACTGGTATCGTTTCATTTACAAACCCATCCTTGGTCTGCTGCCCACAGATTTATCCTCCTTCATGTCACATAAACAGTTCAGTCATAGTCTGTGTTTCCAGGACTTTATTACGTTCATCGTCCCCTGAACTCAGAAAAACAGATTTTTCTTCCTCTGCTGCTTCAACCTGGAACTCACTACAGCAGAGTCTGAATCTGTCCAACTGGATTCCTCTGGTGGACTTCAAACATCTCTGAAATACCATGGAAAGATCATCTCCTCGGACTGGTACTTGTTCTCAATGTTTTTACTCTGTAACTTTACTGCTTGGTGTCCATCCATTCTGATATCTATGATGTGTTTTGTCATGAACTCGTCTGTCTGTAACTCATTGTTTTATTGTCTAGTTCAGGTCCCTTAGTGTTGTTTGTCAGTGACTCAATGTTTTGTTGTTACTGGAAAACGAATCTCTCTTGATAATGAGACCCTGTGTCTCCATTAGATTACTTGCATCAATAAAGATTATTTAAATAAATGCCGGTTATCTTCAGTCTTGGTTTTATCGTTTCATGCTGGTGGAAACAAACCGTCTGTAAATGACAGTGGTTTATCTGAGAGGAAATCAGACTGAGGTTTGGTTTCTGCAGACTTCAACCACTGAACTGTGGTCAGAACCAGTAAAGGGACGAGGCTGAAGGATCTCAGTCAGTTATTCACTCTGATGAATGACCAATAAGTGCATCAAACAGCTTCTTGATTTGGTTATTTTCTGTCCTTGTGTTCATTTTGTGTCTTTTTTGTTTGCTTTGCATATTTTGTGCTCATTTTGTGTTTTTTTGTGTGGTTGTTTTGTGTCGTTTCTGGTTGTTGTCTATTTCAATTGTTTTCTCTGTTTTTTTATTGTATTTTTTGGTTGTTCTTCAGTTTCTCTCTGACTTGTTTCGATGATTTTCCCATCAGTCAGATAATCTTCAGTAGTTATCGAGGCGTTCTGTTCTCTGAGTCTGTTAAAGGAACCCAGCAGCTCTGTGGTTGTCAAGGTTCCTGTTTCTGCTGCAGAGTTGCTCTTAGAAATGTGAACTTTCTGTATTTTTCACTGTTTTTCCTTCATCTTCAGCTCATAGAACATTTATAATTCTTTGAAAGTTCTTGAGCTGATTTTAGTTCTGAGTTTACTTTGACAAAGTTGATAATTTTACAAGTTTTGTTCATCCTGTGAAGGTTAGCAGCTCTGAGGTCAGTGTTTACATCCTGCACCGCACTAGAGGTGTTAAAAATAAATTTAAAAAACTGTCTTAATGTGGCCGGTCCTTGTATCCGGATGTATCTGACTTTGTAGAGAGCTGCAATCTGCTTGGCATTGAGAGGAAGAGAAGACAAAGAAATGGTGAGTCTGCTCTTGTTTTTGTCAGTTATGACCAGGAATCCTCTAAAACAGGGGTGTCCAAACTTTTTCCTGAGGGTCACAAACAGAAAAATATACAAAGAACTGGACCACTCATTAGAGGCTGAACATTGTTCAACATTGAAGTTGTATCTCAAAGATTCACAGCTTCACACTGTTAGAGAATTCTGTGATGTCGAAAGAAGAACCAGGAGGCAAACTCAGAGACACTCTGGAGACTCAGATGGCTGATGTTGAGAATAAGGTTTACTGATATCAGGAGAAATGATGCAGCGAGTAACAGTGATGTGAGCACTGGCAGCATCAGTTCTAAGGAGTCTCTCTGGCCTTGGGTACTTCTACCATTTTGGAAGGCATGCCATGTTTCTGTTACACTCCAAATATGGAGACAGGAAAGTTAGCTCAGGCTCCATCTGGACAACAATACAGCACTATGACCTTGTTATTCTGACGTCGTCAGTCAGATTGTTGTCTTTTATCCCCATGTTATCCTTACCAAGCGTCTGTCTGTCTCAGGGTCAGATTGGGAACAGAAAAAGCATAAACAGGTTTGCATCCTCAATTAAGGAGAACAATAGATCAGGGGTGACCCCTTGTAGAGTATTTTGGGGTGAATTGGTACCTACACTTGATTTAGGGTGGCTGCAGCTGGCAGACGCACCGGCATTTGGGATGTCATTAAATAACAGCTGAGGGGACACCTCAGTCATGAGAAAGTGAGTAATTTTTCCCCAACACACACAGAACGCTTTCATGTACTCATAAAGTTGTTCTACGAGTTGGTCTCTGCCTTGTAGGCTGTTGTTCAGTGTGTTGAGATGATCAGGAAGATCTACTAAAGTCTGACAACCACAGAGGGTCACTCAGCTCATGAAGAGGTCGGTCCTCCTCTCTTAAAAACTGCTCGATTTCTGGTCTCAGGGAATGAAACCGCTGCAGCACAGAGCAGACTTAGCCGACGTTCATCAGAATGGTAGAGGAGGTCCTCATATTCAGCATCAATGTCAGAGAGGAATGTTTGAAGTTCTCTGTGGTAGAGCCCTCATGCTCCAGTTATGTTCATCACATGGTCAAGCTGGACTTCTTGGCACAGAGGGTTTCTTTGTGGACGATACAGAGTGTTACCTACTAGGGTTCATTGGTTTCTGAACTGTAGTTGGGCAGCCTCGGGTAACGCTAGCTCACTTAGCTTAGCATGGTTCTCTGTTGGTAACAAGTTATATTCAGAGTCTGGACCAACTCTGTGGTGGAGATGGTAGGACTTTATTGAACTCTGCAGCTCTCTGTTCGCACATACAGCTTCTCCAGGATACACTGGCTTCTACTTCTCTGATCTCTATGACTGTCACTGCACCGTACATGTCGCCCTGCTTCAGCTTCAACGTTCTTCTTCTGTCACACTACCGCTGTGAGCACTTCCTCTTACGCCTCACACATACAGACTAGAGCCTACCAAAGGGACAGGTTTGGTCTGCAACAAGAGCATTTTAACAGCCTCACCTCCACTTTACCACAGAGATCCTTCCTTTGTGCTGCTCTGTCATAGCTGGAGCTCCATCTGTTGGAACTCCACACAGCTTCTCCATTTAAGTCCCATCATGTGAACTGCATCTGAGACAGCTTCAGACATGTCTTCACCAGTTGTTGTCCCCTTTAGACTCCTGAGATCAATCAGTTCCTTTGTAATGTAAAACTCCCTACAAAAACCAGCAGCTGTGTGGAGTCCATGCTCTCATTCAATTCAATTCAATTCAATTCAATTTTATTTATATAGTGTCAATTACAGTCAAATTGTCTCAAGACACTTTACAGAACCCATATGCCTGACCCCCAGAGCAAGCCCAAAGGCGACAGTGGCAAGGAAAACACCTTTTAACAGGGAAGAAACCTCGAGCAGAACCCGGCTCTATATAGGGGGGACCCATCTGCCTGCTGGCCGGGGGGGGTTGAGAGGGACAGAGGAGGGCAAGGGGGAGGGATGGGAGAAGAGGGAGGGGTGGGAAAGCAAGGAAAACACAACACACATTTGGATACATGTATGACAGGATATGTGACACAGACAAAGTATAAGCTAACATTGAAAACTGACTCATAATTTACTCTTATGATGTACGGCTCTGACATTAAACATACTCCATATATAGCTAGCAGTAAAATTCAAACAGTATGTAAGTTAGCATAACAGTATAGTGAAGGCAATGCAGAGTTGACTGGTGGAAAAAGGGAGTTGGAAGCAGAGGGCTGGAGGAAGGTCAGCAGCAGCATCCCACAGTGGACATGATGGAGACTGGACCAGCTGGTGGAACATCAACCACAGATCTGAAGCATCCAGCTCTGGGACCAGGGACACTCAGAGAAATAGCACAGGGGGAAACAGAGTGAATGTACTGCAATAACGGTATACATATTAAATGTAAAGGTAGATAGAGAAGGGCTCAGTGCGTCAAGAAAAGTCCCCCAGCAGCCTATAGGCCTATAGCAGCATGACTAGAGGCAGAACGAAGGGACGTCCAAGAGGGAGTCAGCTGTGCAATGAAGACACAAGCCGAACCCCTGTGGGTCACCCAGTCAGCCCCAACTATAAGATTTGTCAAAAAGGAACGCTTTAAGCCTGGTCTTAAAAATAGAGAGAGTGTCTGCCTCCAGAACCCAAACTGGGAGCAGGTTCCACAGGAGAGGAGCTGATAACTGAAGGCTCTGCCTCCCATTCTACTTTTAGAAATTCTAGGAACAACAAGTAAGCCTGCAGTTTGAGAGCGAAGAGTTCTACTAGGATAATAAGGTACTATCAGATCTTTAAGATATGATGGAGATTGGTTATTAAGAGCTTTATATGTCAGAAGAAGGATTTTAAATTCTATTCTGGATTTAACAGGAAGCCAGTGAAGAGAAGCAAGTATAGGGGAAATATGATCTCTTTTGCTAACTCCTGTCAGTACTCTCGCAGCAGCGTTTTGGATCAACTGTAGATGTTTAAGAGAGCTACTTGGACAACCCGATAATAAGGAATTACAATAGGCAAGCCTGGAAGTAACAAAAGCATGAACTAGTTTTTCTGCATCACTCTGAGACAGAATGTTCCTGATTTTTACAATATTACGCAGGTGAAAAAGGAAGTCCTACAGACTTGCTTTATGTGTGAGTTAAAGGACATGTCCTGGTCAAAAATAACTCCAAGATTCCTCACAGTAGTACTGGAGGCCAATGTGATGCCATCCAGAGTAACTATTTGCTTTGAAAGCGAGTTTCTAAGATGTTTGGGGCCAAATACAATGACTTCAGTTTTGTCTGAATTTAGCAGTAGGAAGTTAAAAGTCATCCAGGTTTTAATGTCCTTAAGACAATCTTGCAGTCTCGCTAACTGATCAGTTTCATCTGGCTTCATAGATAAATACAATTGTGTGTCATCTGCATAACAATGGAAGTTAATACAATGCTTCCTAATAATATTGCCTAAAGGAAGCATGTATAATGTGAAAAGTATCGGTCCTAAGACAGAACCCTGAGGAACTCCATGATTAACTTTAGTATGCTCAGAAGAGTTATTGTTGACATGCACAAACTGGAACCTATCTGATAAGTAGGATTTAAACCAGTCCAGTGCTGTCCCTTTAATGCCAATTGAATGTTCTAGACGCTGTAATAAAATGTTGTGGTCGATTGTGTCAAACGCTGCACTAAGATCTAACAAAACAAGTATAGAGACTAGTCCATTATCTGATGCTATGAGAAGGTCATTAGTAACTTTCACCAGAGCTGTTTCTGTGCTATGATGCACTCTGAAGCCTGACTGAAACATTTCAAACAAATTATTCCTTTGTAAGTGTTCACATAATTGATTTGCAACTGTTCTTTCCAGAATTTTAGAGAGAAATGGTAGGTTGGATATCGGTCTATAGTTAGCTAACACATCTGGATCTAAAGTGGGCTTTTTAAGCAAAGGTTTGATGACATCAACCTTAAAAGCCTGTGGTACATAGCCTGTTACTAGAGAGAGATTAATCAGATCTAACATTGAAGAATTAATTAAAGGTAAAATCTCCTTGAAGAGTCTAGTTGGGATAGGATCTAAAAGACATGTTGATGGTTTGGATGTAGAAACTGTTGAAATGAGTTCAGAGAGACATATAGGAGTGAAGAATTCTAAAGATTCATCAGGTCTAACAGCCAATTCAAAAGCATCTGTGACATTTGTAGGAAGGGCCAGATTAATTTTATCTCTAATCATAACTATTTTATGTGTAAAGAAGCTCATGAAGTCGTTACTGGTTAAAGCTAAAGGAATACAAGGTTCAACAGAGCTCTGACTCTTTGTCAGCCTGGCTACAGTGCTAAAGAGAAACCTCGGGTTGTTCTTGTTCTCATCTATTAAAGATGAATAATAAGTTGTCCTGGCATTATGAAGAGCTTTTTTATAGATTACTAGACTATTTTTCCAAGCCACATACACTTCCTCTGAATTAGTGGAATACCACTTTCTTTCCAGCTTTCGGGATGCCTGCTTTAAAGCCCACAGCTGGAATTATACCAAGGAGCAAGTCTTCTCTGCGATATAACTTTCTTTTTTACAGGTGCAACACTATCAAGAGTTGTACGCAGTGAGGCTGAAGCATTATTAACATAATAATCCACTTCTGTGGGGGTAAAATAATAATAATTGCCTTCTGATTTATCAGTAAATGTTGCTGAAGTAAACAGTGAGGGTATTATTTCCTTAAATTTAGATACTGAATTGTCAGACAAACACCTACTGTAATGATATTTGTTCTCAGCTGCTAAACAATCCTTTACTTTAAATTGAAATGTTATCATAAAATGGTCAGAAAGAAGAGGGTTCTGGGGAAATACTGTTAACTCTTCAATTTCTATGCCATAAGTCAGGACAAGGTCAAGAGTGTGATTAAAACTATGAGTTGGTTTATTTACATGTTGAGTCTAATAATGAATTAAAAGCTGTTGTAAGGCTGTTGCTGTCTACGTCAACATGAATGTTAAAGTCACCCACAATAATAACTTTGTCTGAACTGAGCACTAATTCAGATAAAAAGTCTGAGAATTGAGATAAAAACTCAGAATAAGGAGCAGGAGGACGATATATAACAACAAATAAAACTGGTTTCTGAGCTTTCAAATTTGGATGAGAGAGACTAAGAGTGAGATTTTCAAATGAGCTGTAATCAGGTTTAGGCCTCTGGTTCAATTTTAAACTAGAATGGTAGATTGCTGCTACTCCTCCTCCTCGGCCTGTGATTCCAGGAATATGACAGTTAATATGACTAGGGGGAGTTGATTCGTTTAGGCTAACAAATTCTTCCTGCTGCAACCAGGTTTCAGTCAAACAGAACAAATCAATCCGACAGAGTTGTTACATCTGTCAGACAGCGGGGGCTATGCTGTGACTCTCGTGAGACTGCCAGTGAGATTTCGGAATACAACATGGTGGCACCCTGCTGCTGAAATAGAATTCACTAGTCTTAGCTCTTTCTCTAAACAAAATTAAATTTAATCACCGCATTACTTGCATTCAATTATTGATATTTCCTTACTCGAACTGCGGATTTGGAGCACCACCCACCGTGGAGGACCTCGAGCGATTTATCGACGGATATTTTTACAACCGCGTCATGGAAGACCCGAACCGCAACAATCCGTCTAAGAAGAGGAAAAACGATTCCTCGACTGATACTGACGACCTCGCTACAACGGACGTCCCGGTTGATATCCTGGAGTCCATAAATAAAAAGCTAGATGTTCTCAGCGTTCTCCGCGACGAAATTCAAGACCTGAAGGTAAGTTTGGAGAACGCCTATCAACAGGTAAGTGAGCTTCAACTTGATAACGCGGAACCAGGACCCTCACTGCTCTTTCCCTACAGTCAACTTAAAATACTTAGGCATAAAAATTTCACCTAAATTATCTGAATTAGCTCACTTAAATTTTTCCCCATTACTGGATAACATCACCAATGACCTACAGCGCTGGAACAATCTCCCTATATCTCTTATGGGACAAATAGCTACTATCAAAATGAAAATCCTACCAAAAATAAATTACTTCTTTGCAATGATTCCATTCAAACCAACGTCCAACTGGTTCCAGTCGCTGGACTCGGCTATCACAAAATTCTACTGGAATAATAAAAAAGCAAAAATCAGTCTATCTACTCTTCAGAAAAGTAAATCCGAAGGAGGTCTAGAAGCACCAAATTTTATGCATTATTATTTAGCTAACCAGCTACAATATCTTATTCTATGGACACAACCTACCGGAGATGCCAACTGTTGGTTAGAATTAGAACAGAAGGATTGCAATAGCATCAAACTTTCAGACATACTCTTTATTACAACATCCATTAAACGACACAACTGTTTTAAAAACCCAATGATTTCCTCCACCTTGACCACTTGGTGGAAGGCATTAGAAATTACAAACTCTAAATTGGAGCCCTGTAAGTTTTCTCCCATTTGGTACAACCCTGATTTTCAAGTTAACAATCAGCCGCTCCATTTAGCTGTTTGGGAGCAGAATGGAATCACACATCTCCACCACCTCTTCTCAGATAATACGTTCATGTCATATACAAACTTGCTACAAAAATACAAAATAAAAAACGGGAATTTTTTGATAAAACATATTATGACTCAAATTCCTGATTTCGACTTTTTGTACGACGGCGACAACGACCGACGTGAAAACACCCCCCCAAGGCACCAATCCTAGGGGAAACACTCTGTTGCTGCTTATGTACTTTGGCATTGTGTAACTAATGATTGTCTTCAGTTAGGAACCCAGTCGCTGTCAGCAGGACCGAGCGGGCCGTATCGACGACAACTTACAGTCAACAACTCCTCAGGATCCTCTGTCTATATGCATGAATGGCTAGCTTGGTGTTACTGCATGTTTGGCTAATCTTCCAGGTGCTGTCCCCTGTGGCTCGACGTGGTTGGCCTTGTTCCCCGGGCGACACTCAGTTCGGGCGGGCGCCGGGTCGCCGTGGGGGCTGGGGGTCGTGGGGGGCTGGTGGCCTCGTGCGGGGTGGCTGCTTCCATGGGGGGATGTGGTGGGCGGTTCGGCTCGGTCGGGCGCCTGGTTTGGGCGTCCGCCGGGTCGCCATTTGCGACTAAAAATGTCGTGGGTGGCGGCCCAGCGGTCGTCTGGGTCTGGCGCCCGGTCGGGCTGGCCGCCTGTCGTGTTTTCTTCATTGGGGTGGCCGCTTTGTGTGGTGTCGTTGGCCTCCCGTGGTTCCTGGCGGGAGGCCAACGGCACTGGATCGGGCACTGCCCCCCGGGTCTCTGCTGGGTCGCGCTGCGTCTCGGCCGTCTCCCGGTGCCCGTGGCGGGTGCTGTGCGGGGGTGTTGCCTGGGGACTCGGGGCGGCGCTGTTCTGGCATGGCCTGTTGCTCTTCAGCTAGCGGTTGCAGTTCCGGCCTGGTGGGTCTCTGGGTGCCCCGTGGTACCCTCTCCTCTCCCCCTCCTCCTCCTTGCCTTCTGTCCCCTCTCGCCTCCCTCCTCCCGTCTTCCTCCGCCTCCTTGTCCCCTCTCCCTCGCCCCCTCCCTCCTCCCTCCCCCTCGTCCTCCCGCTCTGCTGCCTGTCCTCTCCTTTCTTGTCATCTCCTCCTCCCCCTCCTTCTCCTGCCTTCTGCCCTCCCCCTGGGGGAGGGCGGGGGATGGGTGTGGGATGGGAGGGCGGGTGTGTGATGGGGTGGGGGGGCAGGGGGAGGGGGACCGGGTGCGGTGTGGGTGGGGTGTTCTGGCCTAGCCCGCGCCGTCTGCCCGCTGGGGTGCCGGGGCTGGAGGGGGAGATGGGGTGGGGGGGGTGTATGGGGGGGCGCTGGGCGCGCGCGCACCTCCCTCCGCCTGGCTGGGTGAGGCCCCGTTGATCGCTCCTCTTAAATCACTTCACTGGCTTCGCACAATACAACTTGTAAATATACACATAGGGCACACAACACATCCCTTGGGGGGGGGGGTGGAAAGGTACTATTCCTACTCAGGGGGGTGTAGGGGGTGGGTTGTGGGGGGGCGGTGTGGGGGAAGTGGGGCTGTGGGCCGGTGGGGCGCCGTGGGGGTCCGCTATGGCCCGTTCTGCTGCGCGGGCCTTGGGGCTCTGGCTGTGTCGGGGGGGGGTCGCTCCGGGCTCCTGGGCTGGGTCTCCGCTTGGTGGCTCCTGCGGGGGGGCTGTGTGGACCTCCTTGGGCTGGAGGAGACAGCTCCTTCCTTTTGGTGGAGGTTTTCATGCATGCCAGACCCACCACACCGGCACCTACCAAAACTCAATAGAGTTTGTTCCTCCGGTTGCTGAGTCAGTGGAGGTTGCTGGGTTAGTGTCTGTGGATCTCACTCTGCTCTATCTATCCTTCTTGTGGCCTCCTGACATCTTCATGATTGATCCAGTTGGGATTTTGTCGTATTTGGTGTTTGTGAAGGGTCTTAGATTTGTAAATGGTTTTAAGGTGTGAATTAAAGAGTACAAACAAATAAAATCCACCTTTTCTCTTAGAACACTGTCTATGCCTCACCTTTCTGTCTGTCCTGTGTTTGTTTTATGTTTCACATGGGTGTGCACAGCCTTCAATGGCATAATGCAGGAAACAGCTTGAAATAAACATGATAGGTTAATTTGCCATGAGGGCAGGTGGTGGTCACAGTCACAAAGAAGAAAAAAATTGCACATGAAGCTTAAGCAATGACACCATGGGTGGTTGGTGTCATTTTTGAGCGGACTTGCAGACAAAAAAAAAAGAAGAGAAAGAAAAAAAACAAAAAACAGAACAAATCAATCTGGTGATCAGTTATCAACTCATTTACTGGCAGAGATTTAGACCAGAGAGATCTAATATTTAACAGACCACATTTAATTGTCCTGTTTCTTTGCTCTGTTGAAATAGAGGTATTAATTTTTATTACATTTTTGTGGTTACTATTTCTTTTGTATATTTTTGATTTGTGTAATTTATTGAATTTTGGTGGTCGGGGGACAGACACAGTCTCAATAAAGTTAACTGAATTACTGGAGGGTGACAGCTGTGAGGAAACTGCAGAGAGGTGTGTAAGACTACAGCTCTGCATCCTGGTCTTAACTCTGGGTTGTCATGCTTTAGGAGTACTAATAAAATCAGCCATATTCCTAGAAATGAGAGCTGCACCAGCCAAAGTGGGATGGATGCCGTCTCTCCTAATCAGACCAGGTTTTCCCCAAAAAGAGCTCCAATTATCAATAAAGCCCACGTCGTTTGATGGACACCACATAGACAACCAGCGGCGAAACGACGACATGCGGCTAAACATGTCATCGCTGGTCAGATCAGGCAAGGGTCCAGAGAAAACTACGGAGTCCCACATGGTTTTGGCGAAAGTACACACCGATGCCACGCTAATTTTGGTGACCTCCGATTGGCGTAACCGGGTGTCGTTACCGCCGACGTGAATAACAATCTTACTATATTTACGATTATCTTTCGCCAGCAGTTTCAAATTTGCTTCTATGTCGCCCGCTCTGGCCCCTGGGAGGCATTTAACTATGGTCGCTGGTGTCGCTAGCTTCACGTTTCTGACTATGGAGCTGCCAATGATCAGAGTTGGTTTCTCAGCGGGTGTGTCGCTGAGCGGGGAAAAACGATTAGAAACATGAAGCGGTTTGTGGTGAGCCGGGACAGCAGGCTTGAGTTTAGGACTGTTTTTCCTACGAACTGTCACCCATCCACCCGGCTGTTCGGGAGCTGCTAAGGGACGGCTAACAGATGCTACACTAGCTAAGCTATTGCGGTCCGCACCAGCTAAGGGGGCCTGGCTAGCTGCTAGCGGGTTATTTTCCATGGTGCGGAGCCGCGATTCCAATTCAGAGAGCCTCGCCTCCAGAACTACAAAAAGGCTGCACTTATTACACATATCGTTATCACTAAAGGAGGCAGAGGAATAACTAAACATGTGGCACACTGAGCAGGAGAGGGAGGGAGAGGGAGAGGGAGAAGCCATGCTAACAACACGACACAGCGCTGAAACAGGAAATGACGCAATACGCTCACCGTAACGTCAGACGTCGCCTGCAGGATCCGTCACCGTCACCAGGAATACTGATCAACCACTCTCTGGACCCTTCAGACACAGGTGTTTTACAACTCAATCACTTGAAACACACCCACACCACTCAGGTGATCTTCATTTCACTAATTGTGAGACTATTGGCAACAATTTGATGGACCTCTATTGAATTAGGCCATTAAATTAAAAAGGGGGTGAATAATTATGCAAACAATTATTTTCATTTATATAATTTTCTTTCATTAATATTACTTTATAGAAATCTGTTTTCACTTTGACATTAAAGATTTTTTCCAATAATTTTTTTTAATAAAGCTAAATTTTATTGACCATGATTGATTTATGAAAGCAATAAAAGGGTAAAACATCAAAGGGGTGAATACTTAAGATAGGCACTGTGTTATTACATACTATGAGTTGTCACTACAGTTGACTTGAGTTGTGTGCATAGGTAATCATAATGTATTCTAAGCAGTCAGTGAAGAGTGCATTATAATGCACTGTGAGTGCCCTCATGAAGCATAATATAGGTGTTCATAAGTCCTCAAGAGCATCCATATAACTAGTCAATATAATTAATTATGAGTGATATAATCAAGGGCGTCAGTTTGTTTTTAAAAGTGGGGGGGGATGGAGACCACAGTACTTTGAGAAAATGTCGAAGAACGGCGGCAAAATGCCACCAGCTGGGCTCAAACTCACAACCACCGCACCAAAGGCGGAGAATCAAGCTGTTACATCGGTACATACAGGTAGTGGGGTCTGTGGGCCGCTATAGTACTAATTCTCCCGGGCCGAAATTCTGCCCCTGCATGCCTCTGGTCGGAGCTTCCACTTGGCACGGGTGCAAATTTAGCATCTGCACGGTTTTTTTTAACCTCACGAAGGTGTGCTGTGTGTCTGTGCAACTCTCGGCCGAGTGCGGATGGTGCGTTCAGGAGCGTCGGAATTTTCTTTACTGCTGAAAATAACTGGGTTTACAACGGCTTACATGTGAAGAATTTGAATGTGTTGGAGAAAAAATGACCCCTGACAAAAAGTGGGGGGGACACGTCCCCACCGTCCCCCCCTAAACTGACGCCTATGGATATAATGTTTTATGACTGTTGATATAGTGCATCATAAAGCATTATGAGTGTAGTTATGAAGCATTATGAATGCCCTCATAATGCATTGTGGTTGTCAGGGCTTCATACCTCATAAAGCATTATGGTTGTAGTGTTCATGAGTATTCATGAGCATCCATGGAACAAGTCATTATAATTCATTATAAATGACATTATAATGTTTTATGACCGTTGTCAACATTCCTGGTCATGGATATGGGATCCCTAGTCAGCCATAAAGATGGAATTATGAAGGAGCGGCGGCAGAATGAAGAGAAGCACGGTATGATATATTAATCTGTGATTTAAAATGCAGTACGCTATAACCAAATGAATGTGTGTGAATTAATCAAATGCTTACATTTTTACATTTTTACATTTACAGTGTTGAAACAATGTAGAAATCATAAGAGTGCCTTATTCAGAAGAGTGATGGTTTGATTATATTGGAAGGATGTCTTTTTATTTTTTCCTTTAATTTTTGAAACAGTGTAGAAATCAGAAGCGTGTCTCACTATAAGCAGTGATGGTTTGATTAATATAATGGAATTTCTTTTTTTTTTATTTCTCTTTTTTAATTCTTTGAATATATACATATATCAGTGTTTTTATGTTGTTTGAGATTGAGTAATATGTTACTGGTCTACTAGGGTGCAGCAAAGAGAATGGTAACTGTGTTCTAAGGGGTAACCACTTGAGGGCAGCACCTCACAGGGAGCTGTGAGTGCCCTTGGTTAACAAAGCAGGACAGAAGGTTAAACAGGGTTTTGCTGCTATTAGATAAATGGAAATGCTTTCAGGGGGGGATCACTGGTTGATCCCTGGGTAGATAATGAATTACTGTACTAGAGGGTGATTCAAAAAGAGTTAAAATAGGTTAGTTTAGATTATGCCCTTAGAGGGTCATGGGGCTTTTCGGCTCTGTAAATAGGGTAGGGGAGTGTTGTAAGTCTGTGTGCACCGTGCTGAAATGTGGGGTGCATATGTCAGCAACTTTTAAAAGCTGCTGACATTCACTTTTCTCAAGTTCCTGTAACCAGTAGAGAGAGGTGAAGAAGGGGACAAGAACATGTCTGGGGCAAGTAAAGGTCACTGGGTGAGGAATGAGGAAGTGCACATTTGCGGAGGGGGGTGGACGTGGCTGTAATTTGTTTGCGTGGGTTAGAGTATGGTGTCAACACGTATGCAAAATTAAAGAGAGCTGTGATGTATAAATTGTACCTATTCGAAGTAGTTCGGGGGAGATTGTTGCGGGTATCTGCCCGGGTGCAATCCGGACATTAGTCCGAGCACAGGGGATGATTACCACGTAACTCTGGTTGAGTGGAATAACTTGGTCTGCTGAAGAAAGGACTGCTCTGATGGAATAATGGACTAAAGGAACTGCATCTTATTCGTTGTTAAGGATTACAGGATTGTGGTCGGGACTTAACAATGGACTGATGGAGTATCACTGGATTCTGTTATTTCCAGAGGAATAACACCTGAATGGATTAACAAAGTTTTTTTCCTGGCCCAAAACCCCAAAACTGGATTACATGCAGACCTGAAATTTGGACTAACGCTCTCTCCAGCTTCCCCCTGGGTTCCTTGGTGGGCTCAGGTGAACGGCCGGGTGGGGCCCCACCCGCTGTTCTACTCCCTCCAAATTACCGTTACACTAGGTAACACGCATTCCCCTTTTTTCTTAAGAAAGCATAAGACCAGTAGGGATATGGATTAAGGGTGGTTTGAATATTATCTAATGTTTGATTATTTGTCTGATGATTTATTGGCTATGCTTGTGCCCTGCTAAAATATATCAATAAAGCATTATTCTGCAATTAAAGACAACAAATTGCAAGTGCTATTTTTTTTTTTATATTAGTTCTTAAATTCTATTTCTATTTTGTATTATCCCTGAATAAATACTTATACATCTAGCTCTTGATGTAATAAGTTAACTTACAGCGTGCATGATAGTAGCAAGGTTCTGAAAGGTTACCTAGTCATAGGGGCCAGGTTGGCCCAGTATAAACATATCCTAGAGGTTGTCTATATGTCCATAACCTCTGAATTAAACCTAGCAACTTAACAAGTGCCAGATCTATGAGAGGAAAAGCTGCCGTTAACAGGTGTATCTGGTGGTTAAATTTAACTATACCGAAGTGGCTACTCGGTTAAATTAATTATCAGAGGAAGTAGGGATAGGCATCTGGATGAAGGCAGTGAGACAGCTAGGCGAATTTTCCTCGTCAACCAGCTTATCAGTTCTGCAGCATCCCTCTGAGTAAGACCTCAGGGGGCAGTAGGACCGGACCCGAAGGATGGAGAGCTGGTCCGGTGATTCCCTAACAACTGAGTAAGTTAATCAGGGGGTCACTGGCCCTGAGGATCGACAATTGGCGCCCGAACAGGTTTTTTACCAACAGGTGTGTGCCCTAAGACCCGAGGGGAAGGCTGAGGTGGGGACTGTAGATGTCCGCCTTGGCAGGAGAGAGCGGTGAAGACTGAGGTCTGATAGAACAGACTTCTCCCTGTCTGAGAGTGTGACTCAGACAGGTCAGAGAACGTTGCACTCAGAATCACTGGAAAAGTTTTTGTTTTCTGTTTCCTTCTCAGGATTATAACGGTGGATTGTAATCTGATGGAAGGATTGTATTTTTTCCAAGAAAGGAAAAGTATGGTGAGTGGCTGAGCAGAAGGATTTCAGTTTCACCAGACCTGCAGAGGAGGTGTAGGAAGCACCGCAGGAGTGTGGAGGTTACGTGAGTCGTGAGGGTCGGGGAGGACCGAGCCCGAGACGTCGTCACGGAGTAGCCGAACTTAGTCTGCCCTTCATCCTGACTCTAGGCGCTACGAGCGGCTTTGAAGGGGTGGACAACTCAACAAAGACGAACAAGTGGATAACAATGGATGAAGATTTGCATGTCTCGCCTGCGAGACGTACTTCCCCTTCGCCGCCTGCTGAGGCTGAGGATGCGGCGGAGCTGGAGGCAAAAGGAGGAAGTGAGAGGGCAGCTGTTTCCCAATCCCAGGAAATTCCTCCAGGAGTGGTGCCTGAGCGGCCAGTGCATATCCTGTTATACGGAGACGGGTGGAATTTCTGGGATTCAGGAGTTCAGCAAAGTTTGATGGTCGCATTGCTGCAGGAGGAGAGAGGTGGGCTGAAGCAGGCTCTGGCTGTCACTTGTAAGCAACGAGCATAGTACGCTGTGTATAATCAAGTGCTGAGATTCTGGATTATAGTGGTAGTCAGCCCCACTGAGGTAAAGTCGAAGCAAAATGCTGCGACTTGGCTGAAGTGGTGGGGCAGCTTTTTGGAAGATTTCGCCAAGGACACTTCAAAGGGGAGGCTGGAAGTGATAGTCAGCCCCTCTGTGAAATATGACCCTGTGGTGAAAATGCTGGCCAGAGAGTCTGGACTGCGACCTGGCTTGGTGTCGTCTGGAACAGTAAAAGCCATGTCAGTGTATAAGGACCATGGAAAGCTGCTGTCACCATTATATACATTTCGGAATAAGAGGCTTGAAGAAGGAGATGAGACAGCCAGTGTACGTACAGACCAGGGACTGCTGTCAGATGTTGACAATGACGACAGTGAACATGCAGATGAGCAGGAGAACAGCTCGGATGCAGAAGAGGAAGTGGAAGAAGAAATGGCGCAATATACTCCAGTGACTGAAGCACGTATAAGGAGTATGGTAGCTGCTAATAGGACTATCATTGATGCACTGAAAGAATTCACCCGAACCTGCGAGGCGGGGGATAAGCAGCGTCTGCAACAGTTTGGTGGTAAAGCTATGCAGAAAGAAGTGGAACGGAGGGCTATACCTGACTGGCCAGTCCTGAACCCCATCCCTCAGGGAGTTACAAAGGTCACAAATGAACTTGGTGCAGGATTGTATCATGTGACAGGTGAACCTTGGGAAATAAATGCTGATGGCCTTTTGGTGGTTACTTCTGCAACCTTTAAGGTCCGTAATCCTAAATTTCAGAGAGCCCTGCTGAGTGAGGCAGGGGAGGATTACAAGCGAGAAATTAAGGATTTAAGAGGAGACAAGAAGAAATGGCTGACGGCAGATGCACCGGTGGCTGTGACCTCAGGGGGATCCAGCTCGTTTTATTCGGTGGTCCACGTGCTGATGGAGGAGTACGCAGACAACATGGATAAAGGGAATTACAGAGATCTGTTGGTGCAAGCCCTGTGTACAGGACTGGCTCGAGCGAATTTTTTGGGGTACAGAAGGGTGCTGATTTCTAATAACGGACTGCGGTCTAATAACCTCCATTGGGAGATAGCTGAGCAGGCCGCAATACGTGCAGCAACTTTGCAGATCAACACTCATGTGCACTGCAATCGCATACAGGAGATAGTTATCCTGTCTTCACAGGTGCAGGAAGAGGAGCGTCGGAAACGTTTGGAGGGGCCTCTTCGCCGCGCGGAGCAGGTGCGGGATGCTGAGGTGAGGAGGAGCGGTTCTGTACAGATGGAGGATGAAAATGGCAGGCTGCGGATAAGGCATGTCTCTACTCCAAATGCAGGAGTGGCGGGGGGCAATGTGACCTGGGGGGGACAAGATATTGGTCTCCCCAGGGCAGCACCCTCTGTCATCATAAGGTCCCCTCCACCCTCCAGCCCGGGGTTCTCTGAATGGGGTCCTCGGGCCCCGTCTGCTCCAGTGGTTCAGAAGTTGCATTGGCAGAGATCTGACAATTTGATGGATTTACAATCTGACAGTGGAAGTCTTCAGCTGCAGGGTGTCCGGCAAGGGCCTTCAGATCCCACCAGCGGAGTGTCAGCTGTTGCTGCAGCGTCGTCCAGCACGGCAAAACGGGGAGCGTTTGTGAGGAGTCCCCGGGATGTGGAGCAGGGTGATGAGCAGACGTCGGTAGAGGAGCCGGGGGACGACAATGCAGCTGAGCGGAGTGAAGTCAGTGAGGAAGAGATCGCTGATTCGGCTGATTACCCTGCGCCCAGCAGGGTGGTGCAGCTGAGGGTGGGCTCCAGGAAAGGGGTGAAGAAGGATATCCAAGTTTTTTCAGTGTTGGATGTTTCCAGGAAGACGGCTCGAGATCTCAGTGTGGGGCCTATTGTCACTAAGGATGGGCGTGGGGCCTATACACCTGAGGTGGGACAGACTGGATATGACATTCCTGCCCGTTGGCGTGATGACCCTGGTGAGTGGCAAGAGCTGAGAGTTAATGCAAAGATGGCTGAGTGGGCTAACATATTAATGATGCCCACTTATGGCAGGCTGGCGGCTAGCAGACAACTCACAGCTAATTTTAGACTGGGCTACACAGCCATTGGCTATGATGTAATGCTTCGCAGGATGAAGAAAGCAGCATACACTTACTCTAAAAGTCTGGAACGTGCTGAGGATGAGAGACTGACAGAGAGTGGGGAGGAAGAAGAAGTTCCTCAACCTGCTGAGCATCCGCCTGGCGGCCCTGACAGGCAAGTGGGCATGGTGGATATGACGGCACTTGCTCCTGGGTTGGATTTAACAGACTTTAAAAAGATAAGACTGATTGTTGCAGACAAGCCGGCGGAGCAGGACATGGTGGATTATTTGCGTGACAGCTGGCCGTTGGTGTGCAGTGCTACAGATAATGAGGGAGCAAAAAAGCTGTGGCTGAGTCATGTGACCAGGAATCCTGTGTGCCACAATGAGAGGGCGCAGAACGTCTATGACAGGCTGGTTTTGGATGATGATCAGGATGAAGACACCTGGCTCCAGAAAGCGCGGCAAAGGCTCAGCAGAGGTCAGACTCTGACACAGGTCTGGCATGAGATTCAACAGAGAATTTCGCCCAGGGCCTACGTGCGTGCACTCCGGATGGTAACAGGGGGTGCACAAGGAGAGGTGGATTTTATCACCATGCCTGCGGATTCGACTGTTTTCCAGATAACAACGGTGGTAAAGAAGTGGGATCTAACGAGAAAGTACTATAAAGAGAAGAGGGCAAGAGAATCTACCCAGCAGTCAAGGTATAAATCTACACGCCAGTCTCCTCAGCAGCAAAAGGAAGTGGTGGTTAGGCCGCCTGCCCAGTCAGCACAACCTAGACGAGAGGGGGGAACTGTGAGTGAGTCACACAGCCCTCCTCTGCAGCAGCAGGCCGCAAGGGCAGACAACAGGATTCCTTTTCTGCCACTGGAGGAGTTTAAGAAGCTTACACCTGAAGAAAAACAGGCCCTTCGGGATGCCCGTAGAGCGGCATCTCGGGGGCCCAAGCCATGACACAAAAAGAGGCGCGGGTCACCCTGGAAAATGCCTACTGGGCTGGGGATAACATCTATACTGATGTGGACGGTGTTCCCTATCTGGTAGACTCTGGGGCAGAGGTGTCTATGACCCGCAGACGCCTCACTGTGCGAGGACACCTGAAGGTCCAGCTGGCAGATGGGACTCTTACAAATTTTCCTTTTGCTGTTTGGAAAGGGATTGTGTGGTTATTGGGACCATATAATTTGATAACAACTGGAGACTTGATGGATTTATATAACCGAGACCGGGGGAAATCGTCGGTGATGCAACGTGTGGAGAGCCTGCGGGCTCGCTTAATTCGTCTAGACCCCCAGCAGGAGAGGTCATGGTATAGACCGGTGGATGTTGTAGCGGTCACGGAGCAGCAGGTGGAGGAGATCAATGCCACCGCGTGTTGGATGTACAAAAGCCATTTTGGGATACCAGATGATGGACAGAAAAAATGTGAACGGTGAGATAATCCCTCATGTTGCTGATCCTGCTGTTTTTTTGGCAGAGGGGCATGCATTTAGGAAAAGCCTCTGTGAAGGTAAAGAAATCAGGGGATTTCAGTGGTTGGGGCCGAATCGTATCTTCACCAATGGAACCTGCCATTCACCAGAGGAGTACTGGTTGCGGTGTGGTGTGGGGGCTATGGAGCATGACTGTCGCTGGTATGAAATTGCAGGATCTGTTGTGTCTGGCTCCCTCACTACAGCGGTTGCCGGAGTTGTGGACACTATTGGGGAAGGGGTCTCTGTGCTGGGTGGATGGATGGGAAGCCTGTTCACCTGGGTGTGGCCCTATCTTCTGATGATCTTTGGATTACTAATTATGGCTGTCCTGTGCTGTGTGCTGGTAAAGGGGGGGCCCGGGCGACTTTCAGTTCCTGTGTCAACGGCAGATTTTGCAAGAGAGGGAGGGAGGAGCATCTCCTCCCCCCCAGCTTCCCTGGAGGGAGGCGTTTGAAGGATTAAGTATATAGTCACTGGAACGCCTCGGGTCATTTATTCTGCCTGAGGGTCCTGAAATAGAGGTGTTGCTTCAAGGATAAAGAGGAACATACGAAGAGGAAGAGAGACTGAAAAAGAGAAAAGAGATCTGACAGCCATGGCTACTACTGCGTATCAAAACTCGGACTCCACTCGATACAATGTGAGTATGCAGAACTACACTTGTGACCCTGGCATTTGCTTCAGAGCTGGGAGAGAGTGCATTGAGTTCTGGGCAATTGAAGTGGCCTGGTTCATCTTCTGCTGTGTGGGGGAGTGGGCACTTGACCAGCCGATAAGAGTCCTTTCTTTTCTCCTGGGGATCGTGGAAACCTCCGTGTTGAATATCTATCGCGGACGGGGGCAACGTACCCTGTCCATGTTCATGACTTACATCCTGGGGCGCGTCCACCTCGGCTGTAGTCGAGAAGATAACCTCAGGAGAGCAGCGGTGATTGGATGGCTGGGGATGAGTTTTTCCACGCTGTTCTGGGAGAGGATGTATTGGATTAGTGTTGGCTATGAAGGGACTTTGGTGGTTTTCCTCCTTGGTTATTTGCTGTCAATGGCTCTCACTCTGCAGCCGCAAGGGAGAAGGCGGTGGCTGCTGAGGATTGGTGCGGTGGTCGTTTGGGGGATTGGATGGGGTTCCGCTGCTGTCCTGTATTGGTTGCAGGGAGGGACAGGGAACCTACTGACAGTATGGCTCATGCTGTATGAAGCCCTCTTCCATCGGAGATCATCCCACGGGGATCCGGGGGACGCTCCACCGACTCCGAACCCTTCTTGGCAGAAAACAATGAGGAAGAGGCGTTCCACGGAGAGCACTGAAGCCTAATGTGGATGGCTGACGTGTGCGCTTGCTGTGCAGCTAAATATTTAATCACCCTGATAATTAAAACGCTGTGTTATCTCAAAATTTTGTCTGTTAACAGAGGGATGCCCGCTGTGCTGACTGTGGGGACACTCTCCAGCAGGTGACCTGCTTATGGGAGGCTTACCAGGCGTTCTGGTGCACCAACTGCTACCTGAGCACGTTTCAGGTATGCTCAGCCCGGGGCGTATTTTGCATCAGGGGTCCCGCCGGGGTGCCGACTGTGCCCTTTGCTGACTGCCTCGCCATTGAGGGGGGGTCTGAGCTGATTTGTACCACCGCCAGTGAAGCGCTACGCCTGTCGGTGGAATATCCTGATGGAATACTTTACCCTACCTACATGAGAATGTAGAGGAAGCCTGATGGTTCCCGGTTTTCCACCACGCATCTGGGTGACGGAAAATTCCTGACGGTGGGACCTGTGATAAGGAATATGCGACGGGCCGGCCAGCGCGCTACCACCAAGGGAACGCAGACCCCAGCCAAAGGAACGTGGCATTGGGACTACGACTGTTTCCTGAGGGAGCTGACGGGCCGCCCTGGTGAGCCGCCGAGGCTGACATTCTGTGGGGCGGAGGATATTACGCCGCCTGTCAGCGCAGCGCCGGAAAACATCTCATCTGATGAAGAAGGAGGGGGAGATACGGAGATGGACAGGATGGCAGATTCGGTGGAGAGGAGAATGGAGGACGAGCCAGTTGCAGAAGGAGCTGTGGGCGCGACTGCGACGCCTTCGGCTGCGGGGGCTGCTGGGCCGATGATGCCGTCGGTTGACTCGCCACAGAAGGTGGAGGTGAATAGCAGGGCGCCTACTGATGTGGCTTCTGGACCTGTGGAGGGTCTGCTGGTGGTGTCCTTATCTGATGACGACGACGGCCTCTTCGCCTGAAGATGGATATGCCTGACAAGGGACCCCATGGAGGGGGTGTCAACATTCCTGGTCATGGATATGGGATCCCTAGTCAGCCATAAAGATGGAATTATGAAGGAGCGGCGGCAGAATGAAGAGAAGCACGGTATGATATATTAATCTGTGATTTAAAATGCAGTACGCTATAACCAAATGAATGTGTGTGAATTAATCAAATGCTTACATTTTTACATTTTTACATTTACAGTGTTGAAACAATGTAGAAATCATAAGAGTGCCTTATTCAGAAGAGTGATGGTTTGATTATATTGGAAGGATGTCTTTTTATTTTTTCCTTTAATTTTTGAAACAGTGTAGAAATCAGAAGCGTGTCTCACTATAAGCAGTGATGGTTTGATTAATATAATGGAATGTCTTTTTTTTATTTCTCTTTTTTAATTCTTTGAATATATACATATATCAGTGTTTTTATGTTGTTTGAGATTGAGTAATATGTTACTGGTCTACTAGGGTGCAGCAAAGAGAATAGTAACTGTGTTCTAAGGGGTAACCACTTGAGGGCAGCACCTCACAGGGAGCTGTGAGTGCCTTTGGTTAACAAAACAGGACAGAAGGTTAAACAGGGTTTTGCTGCTATTAGATAAATGGAAATGCTTTCAGGGAGGGGATCACTGGTTGATCCCTGGGTAGATAATGAATTACTGTACTAGAGGGTGATTCAAAAAGAGTTAAAATAGGTTAGTTTAGATTATGCCCTTAGAGGGTCATGGGGCTTTTCGGCTCTGTAAATAGGGTAGGGGAGTGTTGTAAGTCTGTGTGCACCGTGCTGAAATGTGGGGTGCATATGTCAGCAACTTTTAAAAGCTGCTGACATTCACTTTTCTCAAGTTCCTGTAACCAGTAGAGAGAGGTGAAAAAAGGGACAAGAACATGTCTGGGGCAAGTAAAGGTTACTGGGTGAGGAATGAGGAAGTGCACATTTGCGGAGGGGGGTGGACGTGGCTGTAATTTGTTTGCGTGGGTTGGAGTATGGTGTCAACACGTATGCAAAATTAAAGAGAGCTGTGATGTATAAATTGTACCTATTCGAAGTAGTTCGGGGGAGATTGTTGCGGGTATCTGCCTGGGTGCAATCCGGACATTAGTCCGAGCACAGGGGATGATTACCACGTAACTCTGGTTGAGTGGAATAACTTGGTCTGCTGAAGAAAGGACTGCTCTGATGGAATAATGGACTAAAGGAACTGCATCTTATTCGTTGTTAAGGATTACAGGATTGTGGTCGGGACTTAACAATGGACTGATGGAGTATCACTGGATTCTATTATTTCCAGAGGAATAACACCTGAATGGATTAACAAAGTTTTTTCCTGGCCCAAAACCCCAAAACTGGATTACATGCAGACCTGAAATTTGGACTAACGCTCTCTCCAGCTTCCCCCTGGGTTCCTTGGTGGGCTCAGGTGAACGGCCGGGTGGGGCCCCACCCGCTGTTCTACTCCCTCCAAATTACCGTTACACTAGGTAACACGCATTCCCCTTTTTTCTTAAGAAAGCATAAGACCAGTAGGGATATGGATTAAGGGTGGTTTGAATATTATCTAATGTTTGATTATTTGTCTGATGATTTATTGGCTATGCTTGTGCCCTGCTAAAATATATCAATAAAGCATTATTCTGCAATTAAAGACAACAAATTGCAAGTGCTATTTTTTTTTTTTTATATTAGTTCTTAAATTCTATTTCTATTTTGTATTATCCCTGAATAAATACTTATACATCTAGCTCTTGATGTAATAAGTTAACTTACAGCGTGCATGATAGTAGCAAGGTTCTGAAAGGTTACCTAGTCATAGGGGCCAGGTTGGCCCAGTATAAACATATCCTAGAGGTTGTCTATATGTCCATAACCTCTGAATTAAACCTAGCAACTTAACAAGTGCCAGATCTATGAGAGGAAAAGCTGCCGTTAACAGGTGTATCTGGTGGTTAAATTTAACTATACCGAAGTGGCTACTCGGTTAAATTAATTATCAGAGGAAGTAGGGATAGGCATCTGGATGAAGGCAGTGAGACAGCTAGGCGAATTTTCCTCGTCAACCAGCTTATCAGTTCTGCAGCATCCCTCTGAGTAAGACCTCAGGGGGCAGTAGGACCGGACCCGAAGGATGGAGAGCTGGTCCGGTGATTCCCTAACAACTGAGTAAGTTAATCAGGGGGTCACTGGCCCTGAGGATCGACACCGTTGATTATACAGCATCATGAAGCATCTGTATTAGATTATGGTGACATTTTGTATAGGCATGCCTCCGCTGTAACACTGAAACCTCTAGTTTTCCACTCTGCTCTTAGGTTTATTACTGGAGATCCCTACAACACCCACCACTGTAAGGTTGGATGGTCGTCACTTTCAGAGAGGCGTGACCTCCACACATATATGTTTATTTACAAAGCTTTTCTTGGGATGCTTCCTCCTTACATCTCCTCAATGTTAGTCTGGTCCTCTGGAGCTCACAACACCTGTTCCAGTGACTGGCTCACTCTCCAGACTCCAAAAGCCCATTCTAAACTTGGCAGATCTGCCCTCAGTGCCTTTGCACCATCTGCTTGGAATAAAGCGCAAAACACAGTAAAAATCAAAGATCTGCTTACCATCAGACATTTTAAACAACTATTGCTGGATTTTTTGTGTTCTGATTGCACTTGCTTTTCTTGAATTTGATGTACATTTGTAATTTATGTGTTTTGACTTTTCTGATGTACTTGTTACCTTTTGAATTGCTCGACATCATTGCAAATGAGGGTTCACCCTCAATGATTCTCAAGTCTAAATAAAGATAAATAAAATTATGTTTGCTTATAAGTGTAGTTATGAGGCATTATGAATGCATTATGGATGCCGTTATAATGCATTATAAATGTGGGCTTCATAGAAAGTGTTACCATGTTTTCTCAGTGTTAACATTTCTAGGGTATCACTCCAGTGTGTACCTCTTTGTGATATGTGTATGCAGCATTGGAACTGACCAACATGTCACCTATCTCACAGGGAAAGTGTTTTCACGCTACATGTGTGGCAGTTTCCATGATTCTTTAAAGCGTCTAGTGGAATGAATCTCTTCCTATGCTCCTCACAGTGGTGTGGTTTCAGTCCAGTGGGGTTGGTCAACTCTTAAGTGTTGTGACTGGGTGAATACTTTCCCATGCTAATCACAGCTGTATTGTTTCTCATCACATTGCTGATGAAGAGTTTGTCCAATTACTTTTTTACCCCTTCTCACACTGATCTCAACTGTTTAGTATCTCTACATGATGCCTGACAATGTGTTGTCATAGACATTAGAAAGAAGTGAAACCTTTATCATGCTGGTCACAGCTATATGGTTTCACTCCAGGGGCCTGCTTCATGAAGCAGGTTCAAGAAACTCTGAGTTTCTTCCACAACTCTGAGTTGATCTACTCTGAGATAGAAAACTCTGAGTTTTCGGTTTCACAACGGCTGATATGAGTTGGTTTAATCAACTCGGAGTAGGTTGACCCGGAGTTACGCGCGTGCACCGCAACTCTGAAAAGACAGCATGAATGGAACCCCGATTCGACGAGTCACCATGGAAACGGCCAAGCGAAAGGCTGCGTTTTTGAACTGGAAGTTTTTAACGCGCTCATATGGCGAGTTTGAACACGTTTTTAGAAAAAGTGCAACACCGCTGCAGCTGCAGAAGAGAGAGAGACGGCGTGGAGAACAGCCCGGATCAATGCGTAAGTTTAAATGTAGTCCTTTGTAATCGTAATAATATTACAGGGAATAACTGTTTGAATGGTAGAATATTAAGTTATTTCATTTCGGGGAAATCCCGCTGCGGGAAGAAGCTTAAGATGAAATATAAAAACATTGTTCAAACAGGTCAGACCTCGGCATTATCTCATGGAGGTACTTCATGATGATCATGTTTTACATTGTAAAGTAGCCTAAATATTAAGTGGCTGTTTGACTGTGCAGTTGTTTTATCCACACATAGCCTAAATGTCTGCATCCATATCATGTCCTGTTAAATAATTAAGACTTTTAAACTAACATAGACTTCTGCTCAGCCAACAGAAAGAAAGCAGATGCCTGTAAAACGGTGGTATAAAAGGTCATGGATGCATATATATATATATATATATATATATATATATATATATATGCCGTTTAGGAAATTATATATTGAATGAAAGTCGATATATATTGAATGAAAGTTGATATATATGTAGCAAGTACGAGTTGTTGCTAAAGTTATGAATATGGACTAGTTCAGAAGATATAAAAGTTCGTCTCTAGGGAGGTGCGTGCATCAGTATAATAAAAAACAGACAATTGAATAGATTTTAAAGTAGCTTGTGTATTATTTACAGTGAGTTGAAGTGATACATATTTACAATCTGCAGAGATTTAAGAATATCCTCAAGCTTGAGTAGTTCACACACAAAAAAGTATTTTTTCCCTTTTTTGTCACAGTTCACAAAACACTGGTCAAAGCACAATAGAAACACCATCAACCAACCAGAGTATAATACTCTCCTTTTCTCCTCTACAATTTTTCCACTTATTGGTGGAAATATTTTACTGTCCGCAATAAAGTTAAGAGAGTTTTGTATCATTGTCCATAGAAACCACACAGGTTGGGATATGAAATAGAGTCCATAGCGCAAAGCAGTTCATATGCGGACAGCGGGGGACAGAGAGAACAGGGGAGGACTGGCTGCAACAGCCCCTACCAGACCACAGGACTGAGTTGAGATGGTAACCTGGTTCAGGCTCCTTTTTGGGTCAGCTCGCCTCGTGTGGTTCTGTGCCAACCAGGCACACCTGGCCTGTTTGGAAAACAGGGCCGACTATTAATTCTTAAGTTCATTCAGTTCTGTTAATACTAGCTAGTTATTTCATTTCAATACATACACATTCAAATAACAGTTTAAGACACCCAGAAAACATACATAAATAGATCAATCCATTTACTGTAGCTTAAAGTGCTTTTAGGTTACAGTGTTGAAACCAAAAAGGGATCAGTAAAAACATTGCCGATACGGCTTTAAAACAACCCAAAGCCTACTAGCATTAGCATCACAGATCTGCACTAAGGTAAATGAGTGCGGCTAATGCTAATAGCATAACTGATAGCAGGACAACAGACTCACCAATTTCCACAATGAACGTCACCCAGCAAGTACCCAGCGTCCTATCCACGGTGGTGTCCGACCTCTATAAGTTGTACATTCGATTAAAAACACACACGATTTAAAATAAGCACGCTTAGCAAAGTTAGCGAGACAAACCTGTTGCAGCCGTTCGTGTTGCCTTCCTCCCGAGTCTGTAGTAAGCAGCGCGGCAGTAGCTTGTATAGGAAGGTACAAGGCTCATGATTGGCCGAATCAGGCTTGCTTGTGCGTACGTCACGTGAAAGGTGTGTTCACGGACCTATTCGGGAATGGACACTTTTATTTTAATTTATCAATAAAATTATTCACTTGAATAAGACGCTAAATTTCTATGGGGGTTACATCTATATAATGAAAGTCGATATATATATAATGAAAGTTGATATATATTGAATGAAAGTTGAGATATATATATATATATATATATATATATATATATAATGTTCAGATTTTCATTCCATATATTCGTACTTTCATTCAATATATATCAACTTTCATTATATATACATTCGTACTTTCATTATATATATATCAAATCTTTTTTTCCTACCGAGCCCCGGAAGGGACATGTCCGTATGGCGAAGCGACAATGAAGGACACTCACCCGGACGAGAGTTTTATTGGGTTTTATTTTGAAATGGGCCTGAAATACGCAGACATTCAAGCAGTGCGATGCGCTAAGAGTCTGCCATCTGATCCAGACTGATCAGGGCATTTGAAGGAATGGGCCATTTTGGTGAAGTGGTCTGTCACCACCAACACATCCACACTCTTCCCCTTGGAATCCTCTGCAGACCAGAAATCCAAGCAAACTAGCTCCAATGGGCTTGTGGTCTTGATGCTTTCAAGCTTTGCCCTCCCTTCAGGCTCCAGTGTTTTGCTTACAACACAGCGTTTACAGCATTTTACATAGTCTCTGATACTGCGCTCCATGCCAGCCCAGAAGAATCTCTGTCTTGCCAGATACAAAGTCCTGGTTTGTCCCTGATGACCTGCGTCATCATGGACACCACATAGAATTTGTTTGACTAAGGAGGAAGGCGCCATGTACTGGTGTCTCTTTCTTCCAGTTAACGGGTCCTTAGAGACTCTGTATAGGATACCGTCGAGCATTTTCAGTTTCTGCCACTGTTTCAGAGTCTTTAACGCCTTTGATGATAATCCTGTTCGCTCCCTCCTTGAAGCTCGTCTCCCACGATCGACAAAAGGGATAACCTGTGACAGTGTGGCATCCCTCCTCTGTTCATCCTCTAGCTCTTGGAGAGCAAAGACAGGCAGTGCATCCTGACCTGGTGGAGTGAGGTTCTGCAGGTCCTGAGCAAGCCATGAGACCACTCTCTGCTTGGATCCCTGATCCCACTCAACATGGCTGTCCAGGACCGCAGACACCTCACCACTGGTCAGAGAACGATGCTCAAGATTCTCTAATAACAGCCGATGTTCGACACTCTGATGGTTAGTACTGACTCTGAATACTTCCTGAACTGTGTCCTCTTGGACCTGTTGAGACTCCTCCAACAGTATTTGATATGGTTCCTCTATGAGTCGCTGGCAGACACGGCCCTGGACAAAAGGCTGCCTGCTCAAAGCGTCAGCAACAACATTTTTGCTGCCAGGTATATACTTGATGCTGAAGTTATATGGCGACAGCTTGGAGACCCACCTTTGCTCACATGCATCAAGTCTGGGCTTTATGAGGATGTATGTAAGGGGGTTATTGTCTGTCCAGACTGTGAAAGTGTGTCCTTTAAGCCAGTGGCTAAATTTGTCACAGACAGAGCACTTTAGTGCCAGAAACTCTAAGCGGTGAGCAGGATAGTTGCTTTGAGCACGTGTGAGTGCCTTGCTGGCAAAGGCGATTAACCAGCGGTAATCCACACATATCCTGAGGTCCCCATTCTTTTTCCATACCAGCACTAGTGGGGATGCCCACTCACTGTTGGAATTACGAATGAGCTCACGCTCCTCCATCTCTGAGAGCACTTGGCGGAGTTTGTGGTATTGCCGCTCATCAGACAAGTGGATACGGTGGACGAAATCCTTAGCTAGCCCACAATCCATGTTTGTCCTTGAGAAAACTTCCTCGTACTTTTGGATCAGTTGCAGAAGTTGTGATTTCCATTCATCTGACACTTCGCATGAATCAATGTCCAGATCATCCAACCCCATGTCGTGCAGACTGTTATGAAAACTGGAGTGATGAGGAGCCCCAGTATTAACAGGACCTTCGTTATGCACCTTCTGATTGTTCACTTGGACTGTTGGAGTTGTTTTTTGCTCTGGCGTTACATCCAGATCCTCAACAGCAATGCAGGTGGACGCATCAGCCAGCTTGGTGTGACGCCTTAAGGTGACTGCTTTATCTGAGGTGTTCAAAACCCTGACTGGGACCCATCTGTCACCATTCATTGCCACTACGGACCTGCAGAGCTTTGGATGGTTCAACTAGAATCGCACTGCCTTCAGAAAGGGGTGATGAAGCAGGCAATTTACCCCAGACCAGGTGTTCTTGTCTTGGGAGTAGTGTCACTGCTTTTTCAAGCCTAACTGTGCCAATGTGGTCTGGCATCATGTCACCTTTCCATCTGTTAATGCCAGATAACATGTTGAGAAACTGCATTATCTCGGGCGTGTCTGTGGACTCGGGCTTGGTCAGGACCTGCCAGAAGTGGGGAGACTGCTTGAACTGCTTTAAGATGTGCTTAATAATATTTGTGCCAATAATCATCTGATCTTTCTGTCCAGGCACAACCAAGGCAGGCACACTGAATGTACAACCATATACTTCCATCTTCAGGTTGTAAATGCATTTGGGTTTGACTTGAAATCCTCCACAACCAACAAGTACAACATCATTGTTAGCACAGTAAGTCTCTGATGCCAATCCAGCACTCATAAGCATCTGTTCAGCCTCTTCACTTATAGTACATGCCATGGAGCCAGTGTCCAATAGTGCTCGCAATGAAATCTTATTATTCACCTGTGCATCGGTGTAGAACAGGCTGTCTGCTTTATCAAGGTGAACTATGTTCTGAAATAACACAACAGTACCAGGTGGAGCAGATTTCAGGCTTTCAGCGTAGACAGATTGTGCATCTTCATCCAAATTGAGGGATTCAACACCGTCACTCACACTGTCCCCTCCACAGTGTGAGTATTTTAGTTTCCCTGAACAGGTGTGCTGCCATCATGCTGTGCATTAGGGGCTTTCGGACAGTCCCTCCTCATGTGCCCCTGCTCTAGACAGCCTAGACATCTCCTCTCCCTCATGCAGTGTGTGCGTGTTGAGTGAGAGTTGTTACCACAGACCTGGCAGTGAGTGAATTGAGCTGGGGGAGGAAACTGCGAACTGGCAGCATGAGCAGGTTGGCTTGTGCGTTCCAACACTCTCTCCAGCATACTCAACACACGTTCCAGAGCACTTGGGTCTGAAGCAGCTGCGTCAGTTGACTTGGTTGGATTGGTAGGTGTGTACTTAGCTGTGTTAACTTGAGCATAATCAGTTTCTGGCTCTGACGGGCTAATGGCTGCAACAGCTGTAGCTACCTGAAGGACAGGTTTTTTGATCTTTGTGCTTGGTTTTTCAGTTCGGTGCTCTCTCTGGTATTCATCAATGGCCTCTTGCACCTCTATGAATGACCACTTACTTATAGGCTTGCACCTGAATACACAGGCAAGACTGGGATCAGGGCAGTTTCTGATAAACATCATGGCTATTTCAGCATTGATATTGTCCATTCTTCCTCCCTGGAGTCTGAGGTGTCTGTCTGCTGTTTCTGCGGCTGTGTTTAATCTCACCCAGTAGTCGATGGGAGTTTCCTCGGCTGTTGGCTGGGTGGCATAGAAATCTGCCAGTGGTAGACAGGACCCAGGGGTGTCAGTAAAATAGCGTCTTAGGATGTTATAGATTGTTTCAGAAGTAACAGCTGCGCCTGATGTTAAGCTGCTTTTCAGTCCCACTTTGACAATACTTTTTGCTCTACCAGAAAGATGGCTTAGGATCTCATCTTTCTGTTCACTTGTTGACAGGCTTCTTTTGTTCACGTACACTTCCATCATATCGATCCATTCCTGAACAGAGTACTTGTCTTCTCCATCTCCACGGTACATGGGAGGCTCCTTTATGTCAGGTCTGACTATCAGGCTCATTTTTGAAAAGTCAATGGTTGATGCTGGTGCTTCAACTCCAACCGATCTAGGTGATGGAAGCGGTGCTGGGGCAACTGGAGATTGGCTGGCGAACAGACAGCTGGCTATGGATTCACCTATCTGACTTCCTAGCTCACCTATGAGATCACGCAACTGCTGTGCAGTATTCTCATTGTTGTAGACAGGAGTGGAAAAATGGGGCTCAAGTGGAGGGGTGTCACTGACATTATTTGACTCAATTAGTCCCTCACCAGTTAACATTCTACTGCTACCATGGACAGTTTGATCAGCATCAAACAAACCTCGTCCCCTCCCCATAACTGGTGTGAAAATGTTAAATGTGTCCCTGCCTCTTCCTGCCATATCTCACAATACACATGAACTAACAGCAATATAACACATAAAAACACTTAAAACCATATGAAAGATCTCACAAAATACTCTCACTTTTAGCAAAACAGATCTCACAAAACCAACGTTCTATTTACAGTGTATTTATCAGCAATAATTTAAGCAGCTAAATGGATCCACAGGTCTACCAACTTGGCATCCCAGAAGTCACTTGCACACAGCTGAACCTCGGTGATCGGCGGCGGCTGACCAATGGATCCGGGTCACGGCACCAGTTTTATGTAGCAGACTTAAAATGATTGCTCACACTCCACTGGATCGGCACGTTTATTCTCTATAACAGAGAGGCACAGGTCAGAAAACGGCGACACACACACAGGCAACGGTGAAAGTTCTCTCCCTCCTCATCAGAAGCCGTCCGGCTTTTTGTTTACACATATATATATATATATATATATATATATACACAATATATGTGCATTAAACAGCAAATAAACAATATCCAACAAAACAAAATACCAGAACCCACCTATAACAGAGAGGCACAGGTCAGAAAACAGCGACACACACACAGGCAACGGTGCAAGTTCTCTCCCTCCTGCAGCAGGCCAAACACACGGGAATGATTGTCAGAAAATCGTTTTAAAACATAAGTTTTACCGATCAAAACTCGGATCAAAATTCACTCAAAAATCATTAGTATCTGTTCCTTAAGTTTTTATGCAGTCTTGAAGAGTCTAACAATATTTTATGGCCGCTAGAACGACAATTAGGGGAGACAGCATCAACATAGGTCCTACCTCATCAGAAGCCGTCCGGCTTTTGCCGGGAATACACAGCTTCGTCACGTACATAGATATATACAAACGCCAGATGTCTCAAGACGGAGTCGGCGGCGTCGTCACTTGGCGGCCATCTTAGGACAGGGGACTGCTCTGGCGCACTGTACTGTAGTCAGTGGTAAGGTGGATGATTTCCTCACTTTAACACTCATAACTCGCTCAATTCTTGATTTATTTACAAACGGTTTAGTTTATTACAAGCCTTATTAACGTGGCTATGATTCAGGCTCAATTCCGAAATCGCAGCTTTTCGTTTTGAAAAATGCGGCATAGTTGTGTGTCTTTTCTGCCTGGCTACTCACATTGAAGATGGTGTTACTCACAATCTGATTTTCAATTATTAGGTTTTCCTGAGACCAACGTTTTTTGAGAACCGAATCTTTAGGCGAAATTACATTCTTTGTGGTTGTGGTTGTATTTATTTGCTTGTTAAGAGACTTTGATTGAGACCTTAGACTTATTGTTTGTATACATCTATGCCTGGATTAGTTAGCCTGCAGCCGAAATGCATTGTGGGTAATGTAGGCACCAGGTTCATGAAAAGAAAAGACAACATCTCTGTTTGTTGTGCATTGATTTTGGTTGAGCTTTGTTTTTATCTGTGCATTAGAAAGCTGATAGTAATAAAAAAGTGCAATGCTAAATAATAAAATTACATTTACATCCATTTATGCTGAAAAAAGCTGATATCTGTGTTCATTATTATATGAATTCAATGGTTTTAATAATTCTTATGTAAGCAGTAAAACAAGTACATCTCTGACGTTTATAACAAACCAAGCTGTTGTAAAATCGGTTGAAAATTGAGCAATCTACAGTGATTTTAAAATCCATGCTCCATTGACTTTAATGTTATGAGTGATCGAGCAGCCCTGTCCCAAGATGGCCGCCATGTGGCGACGTCACTCCCCATAGGCTGACAGCGCTCACGAGCCATCTGGTGTTTGTATATATCTATGGTCACGTATGCCTCGGATGTGTGCGCCACTAATTAATGACCCCCCCCCCCCCCACAACAGGTGACTGGAACCATATACAAACGAATATGAACTTCTGGGCAAAACCCACAGAAATAACCCAAAAGTAGCAACAGAGACAATATCCACATTTTGAGAAGGTTCACCAAAATACATTATATTCGATTACTTACTCAGCTACATCAGCAACAGATCAGCAACTTTCTCTGGTGTTTTGGAGACACTGATATGAAAGCTTGTATCGTTCTGCCGATATTTAAACCAACCAGTATCCTGTGTAGCTTTCACTTATCAGAAAATAACGTGTGTTTTCTCTGTTTATCTTGGCAGATCGTCAGAGTTTAGACAAGGAAGAAGAGAATAGGTGGGGAGGTAAACGAATCAGGAAATTTACATCCACATTTGAAATTCAAAACATTTAATGAGGTTCTAGAGCTGGTTCTCCTGCTGCACAGATCTGTGTGATCAATAAAGCAATCTTCATCCAGAGAGTTAATGTGGTCTGAGAACAGCAAACTGCTTCTTCTTGTTTGTGTTAAAAGCTCAGAGCTGAACAACATGAAGAAGAACTAAACGTTCATAATTAACTGTGGCGACGGGGAGAGCTCAGCTGCAGGAGAGAGAGGTGTGGAGGAGTGCGTGGAAACAGCGTCAAGGTAATTGGCACAGGTGATAACAATTGGCTGACCTGATTACCTCCGCAGTAGCAGTCTGGAGCAGAGCATAAAAGACGGGTGGACAGAGAAGAGATGGACAAGAGGAGGAACGGAGACAGAACACGAACTGCTGTGGAGTGGAGAGACAGTTGAGGCTGCTGACGGCGAGCGGCTGTGGAGTGGAGAGACAGTGGAGGTTGCTTACCTGTGAGCGGCTGTGGAGTGGGAGACGAGGAGCCCTGCCTCTGGGGATCTGACAGAGGCAGGGAGTATTCACCGGACGAGGTCTGGTGAGGCGCCGAGTAAGAGAGACTGTGTGGACACGGAAGTGGGTGTGGAATAAACTGTGTTACTCCGACAATCTGACGTGTTGTGTGTATTGAGTGAACCCGCGGACAGCAAACCTGTCACATTAACGTCTAGCATTTATTAATATTTCAGATGAGTGGTTTTGGAGATCAGAGGGTTAAACTCCATGTCAACGAGGACGGTCCAGTTCTATGATTACAGACAGTATATTATAGTTAGTATAGTATATATAGTTAGTTATAGTATACGTCATAGTTTAGACATACTAAACTATGACGTTTTTGTCACATTTTAGATGACATACTTGACTATGACGTTTTTGTCATTTTGGACGACATACTAAACTAATTTTGTCACAATTTGGACGTCATACTAAACTATGACGTTTTACTGACAATTTGGACGACATACTAAACTATGACGTTTTTGTCATTTTGGACGACATACTAAACTATAATTTTGTCACATTTTGGACGACATGCTAAACTATGACGTTTTTGTTCACATTTGGCTGTTATATGTCAGTCGAAAAGTGTCTTAATGGAGTAAGTCAGTTCATTTCTCTGGAGCCGACTCCATGGCACGTTTTTGCCACATGTTAAAAAAAATCGCCTTTTTTTCGACATAGTATAGTATGGCGTTTTTTGTTTTGGTTTTTTTTGGATGAAATTCATGATGATTTTTTTTTTTCAAAGAAGTGTTTAGTGTTTTTCACGGCCTCATTTACATTATTTCATCATTTGGCATGTTTCTTTTCCTCTGCTTAGTAATATGCTTAAATTAGCGGGTCGTCTCACCTGATCTGAGGTCGTTATATTTTGGACGACATACTAAACTATGACATTTTAGTCACATTTTGGACGACATACTAAACTATGATGTTTTTGTCACATTTTGGACGACATGCTAAACTAGAAAAGCACTCAGAGAGTGCAGACCTCCGCCAAGGATAGAGAGGAAAACAGGAAACCCATGCAGTAAAGGATCATGAGCTGGAATTGAACCTGTGTCTCTGACAGAATTCTGTTTACAAATCACCTTCTTAACTAGTTAAGCTATCTGGACACCTTGCTCCAATTTGTTAGACGACCTACTAACCTATGATGTTTTTGTCATATTTTGGACCACATACTAAAAAATTCAAAGTGATCCAGAATCCAGGATCCTTTCCAGATTGCCACCAAAATTAAATCAGCTCTTCCTCTTACCATAGTCTACATCCCCTTTAAAATTTCATCTGAATCTGCCCAGGCGTTTTTGAGTTATCTTGCTAACAGACAGACAGACGGACACACAAACGCCGGGTGTCACATAACCTCCTTGGTGGAGGTAATGAATGCCTCATCCACATTGTTTTCTCGGATAAATATTCTTGCAAGTTTCACAAAGAGATTCAAGCGGTCCATTTTGCCTCTTCTCATCGACGAGCAACCCTTCATGAAGAGCATCTGTGTTTTACCACAGCTTTGTCATGCAGAGAAAAGGGACCTGCCATATGGGCTCCTTGACCATCCGAAGGAAACTTGCCATCTGTATGGATGATCCACTTCTTCAGTGATGGGCCATGTTCACAGTACAGACAGAAGGGGGACTTTTACATGCTGAGTACAAAACTGTACAACAAAGGATTCACTGCTGGCCAATCCTGCTCCTGATGGGGTAGGAGGACTTCTGAAGAGCTGATAGATTGGTTTGCCAAGGTGAACACTTATCCACTGATAAGCATCTATTTAATGCACTGGTAAGTGCCAATACAGCTGTCAAGATGTTCTACACTGAAGAGGCTACAGTGGAAAAAGCCATAAAGGAAATGCCACAAGGACTTCCTGCTGTACCCTGCATCATGCACATTCATCATTTAACAACAAACACCAGGGAAACTGACATGCTGTGATGTGAGCTGTCTGTGCTCCACGAGGCAGATTCTGCAATGTCAGTGTTACCAACCTCAGACCTTCAACTTCAGAGTCAACTCTGCTACTCCAGGGGCCTGTTTTACGAAGCAGATTTAGTGAAAACTCTGAGTTTGTTAACCCTGAAATGAGGGAAACTCAGATTTTTCCGTTTCACGAAGCGAGGTAACTCTAACCAGAGACAGAGGGGTAACTCTAGCCTGTTTCACAAAGAGGGGTAACTTAAACTCTCGGTCAGTTACCGCAGTAACAGACTCTATGACTCTAACCTGGTCACCAGCAGGTTTATCTGAGAAAACCTCCAGTTTCTCTCCGTCTCCGCCCTCTTTCAGCCACACGCTGTTTCATTTCCTCATTCATTCAGTCAGTAAGCGAGCGAGTTTTGGCGTAGAACAGCTTTTATTAACGATCCAGTGGATAAAGGAGCAGCATTACTGCACAGATAATTAAATATTCGTCGGTAGATTGTTATCGGACCGAGCATAACCCAGCGGGCACCTTGAGGTCAATTTGATGTTTAGAAATGGTCAAGATTTTGACTACTACCATAAATAGCTTGAAGAGGCTTTGAGATCGTGGTAAAGAGGCCCTACAAAGGGATCAATCCCACATCATTTTACTGTGCAATTACATTGACAATTAAAATACTTGACATCAAATCAACGTTGCTCCTTGATGCTTTTTTTTCCCCACAATATTTTTATTTAGCTTTTACAGTAACATAAAATGGTGACAATACTGACAATCATGACATATATGGCCGAGCCATGGCTGCATGTCATTTCTCAAAGATTAGCTGCCAGTTATCGCTAAAAAAAAACAATCACAATAAAAACACAAAGTGAACAACATGCTTCTCTTGTTACAAAACGGATTATAATGGATCTTAACATAAAGGTAATAACAATGATAAGCTACAGGCATTTGAAAAGTAACTTATTAAAAAATAAAATAAATTAACAGTCACAATTTTGGAAATTGCCATACCTGCAGTAGTTAGTCATCAGTTTGGTTTTCTGTGAAGTCTGAGCTCTTGACATAATCAATAAAGGACTTCCATATACCTTCAAATATATGCTGTTTACCTTTCAGAATATAGGTAATTCTTTCCAATGGCAGATTTGATAATGTCACGGATGCGCTAGGAGAATCCAAGCAGAGAGCACAACAATCCCTTAGGTGCAATAAGGTTTATTTCTCCGAAGTCTGTTGGAGAGGGGGGAGGCGAAGCACAGGGGGTTGAGTGCAGAGGGATCCGGGAGACAGGCAGGAGTTGCAGGAGGGAATGGGGGAAGCCGAGGTGGGGCAGACTGCCGGCCGCGTTTCAGACGAAGGGTTCCGGGTTCACAGGGAATCAGGCAGGACGGACAAGGGTCTGGACAGCTGGACCGGCTGTCGGGGAGAACAGAGAAAACTGTTAGACAGGTGTATACGACACTGAATACAAGCTGCAGCTAGAGAGTTTAACTAACGATGTAGTTGTGTTTAACAATCGGGCGAAGAATGGAGAGATGAACCGGTCTTTTATTGTCGTAGGAGTAATCATGGGAATAATCTCCAGCTGTCCAGACTCCGGGGTAACAGCTGATCGTCTGAGTGGAAGCAGCTGGGTGACTATGCTCCACTGCAGAGAGAGAGGGAGAGAAAGGGAAAAGACAGATAGGGAAAAAGGGTCTTTGTGAGGATTCGGCCTCAGCTCCTGTCTCTCTCCCAGTCGTTTACCCCCTGTCTGCCTGCACTCAGCCGCCTGATTGCTGTCATTGGCTCCAGCTGCAGCTCATCAGTTCACCTCACTCACCTGTTCCCCGCAACTATTTAAGCTCCCTTCTTCCCCTCAGTCTCTGCTGGATCATTGCCTCAGCTACACTTAGCCATGACTATGTTCATGCAAGATTCTACCTTTGGACTGCATCAGTTTTTGGACTCATCTGCTTTTCCCTAATGGACTTATCCTTTTGGACTCAGCTTTTGGATTACTTCTGCGCCTCCCTGATTATTTGTTTTCTCCAGTTGTGAGTACATCCGCCCTTAGTTTAGTTTGATTTAGTTAACCTTACTCCACTGCGTTGTCCCCCCTGGGTTTAATATTCAGTTTTCTGTTTATAAATTGTTATTTTTACATTAAATCATTATTAATCTCATCCACCTGTCTGTGCCTGCTGCTTGGGTTCACACACCAATTTGTGACAGTCTTGGGATGCCAGGTGGGGAGGAACCGGGGTGAGGAGGGAGCCCTGACAGATAACATTTGTTTTAACCATTGACTGATACTTGGTTGATTTTTTTTTTTTTTTTCTTCTTTCCCCATAGCAATGCAATACACTTTTTGGCATCTAGCAAACTTAGGTCTATAAATGCTTTTTCATACTTACTGTAGTTATGTTTCTCTGGATAAAGCCCCAATAAGAAAAGCTTAGGTTCCAACAATATTGATTTGGAAACAATCCTTTCGACCAAAACTCTTACCTCTTCCCAGAACTTAATAATTATTCTACACTGCCAAAGGCAATGAAATAATGTTCCTCTATCTTCTGTACATTTTGTGCATATATCTGGTATATTCGGGTTATATCTATTCAATTCTACCAGCGTCACATATGTCCGCATTAACCATTTATATTGTATTACTCTAAGCCGTGCATTTATGGATGCAGAATGAGCATTGGCGCATGCGTTTCCCAATCTTCCTTGGAAATATCTGTTTGTATGTTTTCCTTCCATGCCCTTAGTTTATATGTTGAGTTCTCACTAGAAAATGATACCAACAAATTGTAGAGTTCTGATATTGCACCCTTTCTTAGACAATTCTGTGTAACAATTTTTTCCAGTTCTGTGTAGCAGGGTTTAGAAAGTATATTGTTTTGATTTGTTCTAACATAATTTCTAAGCTGAAGGTACTTGAAGAAATGTTTTCTATCGAGGTGACATTTAGCTCTTAGTCCATCAAAGGACATCATATCATCTGAGTTTGTTGTGTACAGATCTCGAATTGTTCCAAGTCCTTCAGTTAACCATAATTCAAATGTTGCATCTGCCCTTCCTGGTACAAAAAACTGATTACCCCAAATTGGAGTAAATTGAGATGGTAACTGGTTCGTTCAAGCATTTCTTCACTTCGTACCAAATTTTTATCACATGTTTTACAATTTGATTTTTAGTTTGTTTATAAAGCTTTTGTACAGTGCCTGAATAAATGTATGAAGGGAAAGATAGATTTAAGCCGTAAGATTCCATCTCGGCCCAGTGAGAGGCATTATCCATTGAAAAATAAAACATAATAGACCTCAGTTGTGCAGCCCAATAATACCACATCAAGTTCAGACATTTCAGTCCCCCCCGGTCAAATGGTTGGTACAATAAAGACAAGCGTAGTCTTGCCCTATGATTGTTCCATAGAAAACCAGTGAATAATTTTATTTTTGAGAATAACTGTAGGTGGCGGTAACAGGATGTTTTGGAATAAATAAAGCAGCTTCGGTAAAGTATTCATTTTTAAAATATTAACTCTGCCCATTATGGATACTGGTAGCGACATCCACCTGTCGACTGACTCACCGATTTCTGCCATTAAAGGTTCGTATTTGGCACAAGCTACATGGTCTAACTTGGGTACAATGTGTATTCCTAAATATTTGAATTGATCCACAACATTGAATTGAATTGCTTCAGCTCCTGGATTTTTTTCTTTCACTCGAATTAAGTAGTAGTATAGAGAATTTGGTATGATTCACTTTATACCCTGAGATATCACCAAATGATTTTATCAGTTGTATCAGAGCTGGGATTGATTTGCTCAAGCTGGACATAAGTAAAATTACATCGTCCGCGTACAGGGCGATTCTGTGCTCTGTTGGTCCGACTGTTATCCCACAAAACCGTGGATGAGAACGTATCACAATAGTGAACGGTTCTATTGCCAGTGTAAATAACAAGGGCGAAAGAGGACAGCCCTGTCGGCATCCTTTGTTAATACTGATTGGCTTTGAAATATTTCTGTTTGTTAAAATTTCTGCTGTAGATTTATTGTATATGACCTGCACCCATTTAATAAAGATCTTTCTAAAACATTGAAAAGATAAGGCCATCCAACCCTATCAAAGGCCTTTTCAGCATCTAACGATAATAGGGCTGTATCTGGCTTATCTTCATTATAGTAAATGATATTCAGTATTCTTCTAACATTGTGGAAACCTTGTCTTCCTGATATGAATCCATTTTGGTCCTTATTTACAATTTTTGGCAGAGTTCTTTGTAATCTAATTGCTAAAGGCTTACATAATATTTCAAGGTCCGAATTTAGCAGGCTTATTGGTTCTCAGATTCTCGCACCTATCAGGAGTTTTGCCTGGTTTTGGCAGTAAAGTAATTAGAGCTTTATTCATCGAGAGTGGATCCTTGATGCTTTTTTTTTTTTTTTTTTTTTTTGTGCTTTTTGGCTTGTTTTAGGGAGGGTGACTGTCAATCTGCAGCTATTGAAATCTAAATATTTAATTGACAAAACATGTCAAAACTGACCATTTCCATGGGACCAAAAAAAAAGTGAATGGCCAGTAACTGGATACAGTTGGTGGTGGATTTGATTCTTTTTTCTATAGACAGAAAATATTGCATTTGAATTCATATGAACATACACTGAAAAAAGTAAAACATCAGTGTAATTCATTCAAAGTACATATTTATATTGGTCCAATGAAAAATTGTGGTTTTCAGTAGCTGTTTTCACTTGTATCAAAGCAAGTTGCAGGCCCTCTGGACACACTTAAAACCATTACTTTGACTTGAGTGATAATACCAGAGTTTCTGGGTGTCACGTGACCATGTGACGTCACATCAATTCAGTCTGAAGAAGTTCGCTGTCCGCTGTTCCACAATTCCCTTGCTTCGCAAAAACATGGACTGGTAAGCTAGCTAAGACTGGTATCTTGCATTGTTGGTAATGTTATTTACAGCCACGTAAGATCATAAAAATGGCAATATTAAACTTCGTGTCTATGCAGTGCTTTGTTTTACTAGTGAGGCCTGCTAGGTATGTCTGGACGTGTTTTACCGACGGCGGGCGGGAATGGACACACACACACACACACACACACACACACACACACACACACACACACACACACACACACACACACACACACACACACACACACACACACACACACACACACACACACACACACGGAGCTGCAAGATAGAAGGGGATAGAGAGGGCGACTCTCCGGGGGCAGACTTTAGCCGACTGGCGAAATGCGTGTTACTGTAAGTTCCATAAACCTTTTTTGTACAGATGTAATAACAATTAAACGTGCGCATTTAACTGTCAACCCGTAATTTGGCGGAGGTGATGTGCATTCCTCTGTCGCGTCTGACAGCCACACCGCAGCTCGGGTATTGGAGAGCGCGCTTATTGGTTTCTGTCTTAGACGTGACGATTGTTCAATGTAAGATTGTGCCGTAAAATGAAACTGTGTGTGTCCGCTGAATCTGGCTGTATAGTTTAAGCAGTGAAGTTAATTTTAGAAAGAGTGGGGAAAATCTAATGTGAGATGTTAAATCAAATGGGACTGGGTCATAGGTGGAATGTTTGCTGCACAGTTACGGACATTACGAACTTGTAGATCTGATACTTGAATTTTGTTTCTTTTGATTTTTTTGTTAGACTGTCCACCAGCCCAAAGTCAAGGTTGTGGACCCAGCATATACACGTGGTGAGCATCATGGCATATTTCCGGAACTGGAGGAAACGTAATGCCGAAGTTGCAGCTTTGGCTGAAGATTCCACTAATTCTGATGAAGAGGACTCCCCATCTGGAATATTAGAAAGTGATGAAGCCGATTTGCATGTATCCAATGATAATAACGATAATGATGAAGTCTCAGAGTTTGAGCAGTTTTCTGACAGTGACATTGGATTTGAGCGCTGCGCTGAAGAAACTCCTGATCTGGGTGAGGAACTTGCTGCCTGGGCCACCAAGAATAGCTGCACACGATCTGCTTTAAATGAAATGCTGGAAATACTCAGGCGTCAAGGGCATCGGCTGCCCAAAGATGCCCGAACGCTGCTGAAGACACCAAAAAATGTGATATCGGTTGATAAATGTGGTGGACACTATGCATATTTTGGTATTGCCTCTGGTATTTTAAAACTGCTGTCACAGTATCCCAGCATATGTGAAAACAGCATAGATCTGTGCTTCAACATTGATGGTGTACCCCTTTTTAAGTCATCAAATTTACAAATGTGGCCTAGACTCTGCAGGTTTCGATACTTTTCACCTTTCATTGTTGCCCTCTATTGTGGACAATCAAAGCCAAATAATGTTGAAGAGTACTTGTCTGACTTTATCGTGAAGCTTCAACAGTTGCAGCAAGAAGGCATAGTACATGGTGGCACAACACATCAGGTGTCTGTAAGGGTATTCCTATGTGATGCACCTGCCAGGGCATTTTTGAAGTGTATAAAAAACCACAACAGCTATAATGCCTGTGAGAGATGCACAACGAGAGGCACATATTAAGGAAGGGTTGTGCTTGGTCCCAAAGAGCCCGATGCCGTAGAAAGGACTGAACAGCTATAATGGAGATGTAGAGTTTTCCACTTCATAAGCCTCCTGCCTACTATTTTTTTATCACTTGCCTTGGTCTTCCTCTCTGAAACGCAGAGTTCGCTGCATCACCTTCCTCAGTAGCTTCAATTCGTATCGTTATATCAGCTGACATCCTTCAAGATGGACGCACAAAATACGCTCAGCAAGGTTTTGTTGAGCATTGCTCATGAGCAATAAAAATGTTCCAATAATGGAACTATGATCCTCAATGTGACGCAGTCTGTTCTAAACTATCAATGTCACTTGGAGTACTACCAGCTGTTGCAAAGAAGTTTTCCAGTTCAACAAAGTACTGATATATTTCAGCTGACGCCATTTGTAAAACCAGCAAATATCCCTTTCGTGACAACAACGCAACTAAACATGGCAGAATCTCATTTTTAAGTCTGTTCCCTTATATATATATATATATATATATTCTGAGTTTCATTCCATTATATTCAGATTTTCATTTTATATATATATATATATTGACTTTCATTCAATATATTCAGACTTTCATTCAATATATCATGTCAAACCCCTTCTGAAGAGAAACAATTTAGATCCATCTATTTTAGATAACTACAGGCCAGTTTCCAATCTGCCATTTTTAAGTAAAATTCTATAAAAACTTGTTTTTAACCAATTAAATGATTTTATGGACATTTTAAACATCGGTGAAATCTATCAGTCTGGCTTTAGGGCCAGTCACAGCACAGAGACGACCTTAGTAAAAATAGTGAATGATCTCAGGACCAACATGGATCAAAAACTGCCCTCTGCGCTTCTGCTGCTCGACCTGAGCGCAGCTTTTGACACAGTAGATCACCAAATTCTTTTAAATAGACTCAATGGCTTTATTGGAATCTCTGGCACTGTTTTTAATTGGTTTAAATCATATCTCACCGACATAAAGTTTTATGTGAACATGGGGGAATGCCAGTCAGGACTCTATAATGTTAACTGTGGCGTTCCCCAGGGTTCAATTTTAGGTCCCACACTTTTTAACATTTATATGTTGCCTTTAGGTGATGTCATCAGGAGACACGGCATCAACTTTCATAGCTATGCTGATGACACGCAACTTTACATCGCCGTGTCTCCTGATGACTCAGGGCCCATCGATGCCCTTTTTAATTGTATTTTAGATGTCAGGTCTTGGATGGCAGACAACTTTCTTCAGCTCAACCAGGACAAAACCCAGGTTTTAGTCATTGGTACATGTCCACAGAGAGAGAAACTGGAGAGCAAACTCCGAGCACTGTCTTTTAATCCATGTCAGCAGGTCAAAAATCTTGGAGTTTTATTTGATTCAGACCTTAGCTTTGACCTGCACATCAGAGATATCACGAAAAAATCATTTTATCATTTAAAGAACATCTCCAGAATGCGCCAGTTTCTCTCTCAGGCCAATGCAGAGACTCTTATTCACGCTTTTATTATGTGCAGAATTGACTATTGCAATGCTCTTCTTTCTGGTCTTCCAAAAAAGAACATTTCACAGCTACAGCTGCTGCAAAATTCAGCTGCACGCATGCTGACGAAGACCAGAAGGAGAGCTCACATTACCCCGATTTTAAAGTCTCTGCATTGGCTGCCTGTATCTTTTTAGAATTGATTTTAAGATTCTTTTACTAGTTTTTAAGTCTTTAAATGGTCTTGCTCCTTTTTATTTATCCAATTTGCTTTTACCCTATGAACCCAGTAGAGCCCTCAGGTCTTCAGGTAGTGGTCTTTTAATAGTCCCTAAGGTCAGAACTAAAGCATACGGTGAAGCCTCTTTTTATTATTACGGCCCCCGTCTGTGGAACAGCCTACCTGATGACCTGAGGGCAGCACCTACTGTTCATATTTTTAAAAGAAAACTCAAGACCTACCTTTTTAGTCTGGCTTTTAGCTAATCATATTTATCAATACCATTTGATCTTATTTATTTATTCATTCATTCATCTTTATTTATTTTATTTATTTTTATTGTTATTTTAGTCTTCGTTCCAGTGTTCCCTCATTTTTAATGAAAGATGACATTTCCTCAGTTTATTTTTTTTTTTTTCTGTTCAAATCTGTACCACATATCTTTGTGTGTGTGTGTGTTTGCTGTAGGTGGGTTGGAGGGGTGGTTGTATTTCTCATTTTTAATTTATTTTGTCCTTTTATTTTTATGTAAAGCACTTTGTGTTACAAATTTTGTATGAAAAATGCTATACAAATAAAGTTTGATTGATTTATATATCAACTTTCATTCAATATATATCAAATCTTTTTTCCTACCGAGCCCCGGAAGGGACATGTCCGTATGGTGAAGCGACAATGGAGGACACTGACTCGGACGAGAGTTTTATTGAGTTTTATTTTGAAATCGGCCTGAAATACGCAGACATTCAAGCAGTGCAATGCGCTAAGAGTCTGCCATGCAGACCAGCGATCCTGATAATGGTAAGTTTTATTTCTCCAACATCCTGCTGTTATCCTACTATGAATACGCTAGCTACAACAGTCCCACATCAGTATTATGAACGTTCCGCCAGCTAACGCGGTCCGGACACCGGATCACTGATTAGAGGTTGGCGTTGAACTATTGTTTGCCAGCCAGTTAGCCGCTGGTAAGCTAACAAGCTATGAAACAACTCCTTATAAAACAACAGCAGTTTGTTTGATAAGTGAAGCACAAACGAGCATCACACTGCAGTTGATGTACAGTACCTGCTAATATACTGTTAATCCTAGACTAAATTAACTGGGTAAACTATTAAATTTAACCCCATAGGGTAGACACTGTAGATGGTACAATTGATTAATTTACTCATGACCCAGTGATGGTCCTTCTGTGTAAACAAGCAGCATCCATTAAAGCCCAGTATTGCATTTTTGCACCATAGAAAGAAATCCCTAAAAATCACAAGTAGAGTTGAAGACAAAATTATTAGACCTGTTATGAAATTTAAGATTTTTTTTTCAAAAAATTCTCAAGCGCTGTTAAACAGATCAAGGAATTTTTAACAACTTTTCCTGATATCCTAGTTTTATTTTGGAGCTTACAATATTTTATTTTGCACACAGAAACAATATTATTTAATAAAAAACAAAACTACCAGGGTCATTATCAGCCCTCTGATGCTAACAGTCAGTAGTGTTTCCTTTTTGCTGGATAACAGCTTCCAGTCGTTTGTTGTAGTTTGTAACAAGTCTCTGACATCTCCTGAAGAATCCCAGCCCGTTCTTCTTTGGTAAACCTCTCAGAATCCTCCAGATCTGATGGTCTTCTGACATGGACCCTGGTCTTCAGTTGACCCCACAGATTTTCAGTGGGATCCCAGTCAGGGCTTTGTGCAGGCCAGTCAGTCACGTTCACTTTGGTCTTCTGGAGGTAGATCTTCACCAGGAGTGACATAAGTTTTGGGTCGTTGTCAGAGTTAAAACACATGATTGGACAGCAGTGGTTTGTGGTTTGGATCAATAAAAAGGTAAATTCTTAAGGGGGCTAATAATTTTGACTCTGGTAGTTTTTGTTTTTTGTTAAATAATTTGTTTCACTCACTCACTATCTATTTTACGTCACTGTGCCACTGAACCGTGGCATGGCTAATAATTTTGTCATAAACTGTATTACACTTTTTAAAAAATAATTTCAGTTGTTTATCACTAAAACTCTGTATCTGTATTTCTCTATGTAGAAAAAAATTACAGATCAAATAAAAATGATTGAAATTGTTCCTAAAGAGAGCTGGGCGACAGTGAAAGACATGCTGTTTGAACTTGGAATGTGGTATTAATATTTTCCTAAAATACATTCCAAAAATGTTGCAGTTGTTCAGTTCAGACTGTGGGGTGCTGGGATATGCAGTGTTTGTCTACATTCAGGCAGAAATAGGTACAGCTGAACAGCCTTAAAAAATGTTGTAATGTTGCAGCTGTGAGCCTCAGAGGGTTAAATGGATGAAATACAGCAGTTATGGTGAATGTGAAAGTTTCACAAAAAAAAGATAAAGCTGTCAGTGTGGAAAGGCTATCACATCTTAATGTACTTATATTAACCCAATGTACATTTTAGTACCACTTTGGTTTGGTCACCTAAAGTGGTACCAACATCTGGTCTGGAACATGGACTAATTTTCCTGCTAACGAGAGACACCGTCAAATGATAATGATAATTTATAATAATATAAGAAATTAATAATGATAATTTAATCAAAGTTCTAGGATAGTTTTTCAGTTCTATCTCCTGTTTGCCAGTGTTAACTTATTAAGTCGGAAATTAGGACCGAGGACCCCGTCTATAGTCCCTGACAAAAGTCTTGTCACATAAGGATATAGTAACCTTAAATGGCATATAAATTTATTTCTAATCAATCAGTTCTCACAAAAAAGGTTCATTTTAATGTCAAGGGCTTTCACATTAATAACTGGGTGCAAATTGAACCCGTCATAAAGTGTCCTGATGTTCACGTCTTGGTAAATCACATGACATCTGTTTTTGCAAGGACAAAAGTCTTGTCATGTCTTTAAATGATTCAACCAATCACAGATTATAAGTTCACCTGTGACAAATACTGTAACTGACACATTCCCAGGTGTGTATAAAAAGAAACCCAAGACACAAGACCTTCATGTGAAGCCCAACCTGACCCCGACAGCATGCCAAAGATCCAACCACAGACCAAAGTGCTGATCATCAAGACCCTGAAGACCAAGTCTGCTGCTGAGGCGGCAGACAGCTTTAATGTATGCAAATGTCAAGTAGAGAGGAAAAGAAAAAGATCTAAAGAAACTGGTGACGTTTATGACAAGCTCAGGTCAGGCAGACCTGTTAGAGAAGAGCATTTGTTGCTTCAACAGTCCAGGGCCAGCCCTTTTTCACCTGCAGCAGAGTTACACGTGAACTGGTCGCCAGAAATCCCTGTATCTACAAGAACAGTTTGTCAAATTCTCTCACGTGGTGTTCTCCATGGTCAAATTAGTGCATAGAAACCAGCATTAAACAGAAGACAACAAAAAATCATGTTGCATTTGTCAAGGTCCACAGTTTTCAGGAAGGATGGACGATGAAAAGTGGCAGAAGGTTGATTTTTCTGATGAATCATCCATTGAACTGCATCCCAATCAATGCAAATCCTGCAGAAACCGCACTGACCCGAGATTCACCAAGAAAACAGTCACGTTTAGTAGAAGAAAAATCATGGTTTGGGGTTACATCCGGTATGGGGTGTACGAGAGCTCTGCAGAGTGGATGAAAACATCAACAGCACATTACATCCCAAACTATGAGAGAGGGCAAATTCTGCAGCAGAATGGCGTTCCTTCTCATACTTCAGCCTCCACATCAAAGTTCCTGAAAGCAAAGAAGGTCCAGGAGCTCCAGGATTGGCCAGCTCAGTCACCAGACATGAACATTATTGAGCATGATAAAATGAAGGAGAAGGCTTGGAAGATGAAACCGAAGAGTCTTGATGCATTCTGGGAGCCATGCAAGACTGTTTTCTTTGCCATTTAAGATGACTTTATCAATAAGTTATTATGGATGCAGTCCTCCAAGCTCTGGAAGTCACACACAATATTAATTATTTTTTGCAAGACACCATGACTTAACGTTCTGATGTTTTTATAGCATATTTGTGTATTCAGAATAAAATATATGTATAATTTCAACATTATTTTTGAATGCGGCAAGACTCTTGTCCAAGCAAAATCTGAGCTTTCTGTCCTAATTAAATGATAAAACTCAATGAATGATACAAAACTTTATTTTGGCATAATAAATATAATCTAGAGGGCTTTGTCATTCATATGAGCCATTTCTGATTCCAATTGATCAACTACAAGTCCAGTTGTTATTTGTTGTTCCTACAACTTAAGAGAAGCAACAAGACTTTTGTCAGGGACTGTATAGTTCTACCACCACATTAACAGTGTTAATACATGAGCTACATGGGATGGATGCTACATGTTCATGAAGAAAACCTCTGCAGGAAGAGACTCGTACAGGAAGTCCTTTCAGACAGACCTGCTTTATGAGTCAGAGTTCTAAATGAGGTTGAATCAAACTGACCTTCTCTGTGACTTTAACTCAGACAACCTGCAGCAAATCTGGTCTCTGATGAATTCTCTGTAAGTGGATGTTTGAAAGAAGCAACGTTAAACTTTCCTGCTGTGGTTTCTGCTCAGTAAAGATGGAGGCTGCTGCTCTCTGTCTTCATTCATCTCTGATTATTTACAGTTTTTAGAAGATGATTCAACCTGACAGAGAAAATCCACTGAACTCACAGATCAGTTTCATTTTCACTTCATCAGGAACTAAGGTGTGGTTTCTCTGTTTATCTTGGCAGACTGTCAGAGTCCTGAGGCAGGGAGCCAGACAGTGAACAGATGGACTCTAACCGGTGATTTGAAATTCAAAACATTTAATGATGTTCCAGAGCTGGTTCTCCTGCAGAGTCACATCAGCTCCGAGTCAGTTTAACGTCTCGATACTGAGCTGCTTTTCACTCAGTTAATGAGGTCTGAGAACAGGAAACTGCTTCTTCCTGTTTGTTTTCAAAAAATATAACAGACGACAGAGAATGTCTCTCTGATGCTGCAGACAGAATAAACTGGTCAGACCAGACTTTATCAGAGTCTGTACAGAGACATCATCTGAATGATATTTAACAACCTGGTCTCAGTGGGAGGATGAGTCTCATGTTACTGAGGAAATGTGACACTGTGGACTTTCCACAGGACTCAGTGGGTTTTCTACAAACACAAAGATGAAGCTGCCACATTCCCAAAAGAAAGTCTGCCTTCTCTCAGTCAGCCTTTTCTTACAAAGCCATCAAGGAATGGAATGGGCTGCCTGACAATTTTAAGAACACGGCAGATTTCCACAGCTTTTCTCGGGCTGTTAAAAACTGGCTGTTTGATCATCAGTCCTGTTCGCATTAATAATACCAGACGGGTATTTGGCCATCAGATGATACCCTCGTGGGTACCATCTGATGGCTGCCAGACTACCAGACTATCAGTGTAAAAATAGTACAGTGTGTATTTATAGTACCAGTCTGGTATACAGCTATCAGATGCTACCCTCGTTGGTACCATCTGATAGCTACCACCTTTAGGATTTATGAAACTATTGTTTCGCATACAACTCTGCACTTTATCTTTGTACTTTTGCACTCTGTTTTTGTCATTTAAATGCACTTTAAATATATTGTAATTGGTTTGAAAACAGTCTTCCTCGTTATACTTTTGCATTTTGATAATTGTACTATAAACCAACAACGTTCCATACATATTTGTAAATATTTTAAGATTGATTTTGATTTTGTTTTGCATTAAGGTAATGCGTTTTATATGCGTTGTTTTAAATAATGAATGTTTTTTATTGACCAAGGACTACAGATGGAAATTAGCTTGAAGCTAAATCTGGTGCGACCATCTTTTTAATGTAACTGCACGCTGTCCTTTTACAAATAAACTTGAAACTAAACTAAACTAAACTAAGCTGACGTCTGTCTCCATGATGTTCAGCTGGTTTTACTAAATACTAAAGTCTCTTTACAGAAAGAATAAAAGACTTCTGCTATTTATCCTGGTAAAGAGAACAACACGTCCTGGTTCAGAGAGAGGAGCAGCAGAGCTAAAGTATGCCGGCCCGCGGGCGGGCCGTTTTTTTTATCGGTATACGCTTTTTTAAAAATAGAAGGACACTGCAAACACGATTATACAAACACTATACACACATAGAAAGCTGAGATTCTCATGAATCCGCCGGTATAAACCACTTTCAGATGTGATTACCACAGCGGGTAATATAAACACATTTATCCAACAAACAACAAGTCATGTAAACGTGCACAGCTCACCTGTCGACGCAGTTTGGACGCTCGTTTCTGGTCATAAAAGAAGATAATCCACAAAAACCGGCCAGAACCCAAGCTTAGCCATCCAGAGGAAACAATCCAGTATAATACTTTGGCCAAAACATGTCTCGAAATAAGTAAAAAAATCCAGAAAACGATCGGCTCCGTGCGCGTGCACGCGGCGCGTGGTGGCGCTGTGCGTTTCATATTCACTGCATCTTTCTATTATAACTTTATCATACACGGTCCTATTTTCTTTGTTCGCGATTCAAAATGGATACTGGAGACTTCTCCTCCGTTTCAAACCGAACTTCAACCAATCAGGTGACTCGTTTCCGCCTACTTCGGCAATATAGCCAACCATGGCCGAGTCTGACAGATATCGATTACATCACTTGATTGACTTGTTTCTCAGCAAATCACGCCGGAGGAACCGTTAGATTGACAGGCCTGGTAGCCAATGAGCTTGCTGAATGGCTTGAATATAAATCCCGCCTCTGCCAGCGGCTTTATATGATATTTCATTCGTGAGCTCCGGGCTCCACCTGCTGTTTCTCTGTATTCCTCTCAATCTGTGTGTGTGATCGACACTGAAGCCTATCTGAAGTGATTTTTTGAGTTCTTTATGAGTTTTTGGAATGAAAATGAAGTGAAAATGAAGTGAAAATTAATTTATACCATTCTGTAGAGAGTGTGCACAGTGTATAAAGAGTGTATCCAACATTGACAGGGGCGGAGCATATCAGTACAAATACATGTGTGAAACACTCATTTCTTGTAGTATTGCTCTGAAATTTTGACCTGAACTATGTAAGACCCCAGGCTTTTGCAATATTGTGTTTTCAAGCTCTTACAGTGCTGCCACACTGATTTTCAGGTGTTTTATTAGGGAAAAAATGTAGGCGAGAAAAAAATTCATCCTAATTCAGTGTGTGCCAACATGAAATACTCTGTGCCAGTAGCACCTAGAGTAATTCTGACTGCACTGGGTGAAAATTCAGGTTGTCAGCTTTCAAATGAGACCCCAACCATGCGTGTACTCCAAACAGTTCAAGAACAGCATTCAATTTACTTTCTGTAAATCTCAGTAGAAATTTCGGGCGGAAATTGCCCAAACCTTAAAGGGTGTCGTGTTACGACACTAAATGTCAGTCTGGTTTTAGTGTTTTGTTTGTTGATCCTGTAGAGAAACTCTAATCTGAGTTTGTTGTGAAGCAGTTCAACAGGTTGTAGTCAGACATGAAGCAGCAGGATCAGAATCTGGAGAAACAACCTTTATTATCACTTCTGCAGAGAAGAAACCAGCTTTAAAATTCTACATAGAAACTATAATGAACCACAGATCACTGATTAGATTCACCTTTGATATCATTGTAAAAGAACAAAGACAATCAGCTTAGAATCAGTACGAAAGTGCAAAAAGCAGCAGTAAAGTTCATTCCTTCCACTGTGTTGCAGGATAAACAGCCAATCATTTCTGTGAAGTAAATAAGTACATTAACTATATATTCTATTCAACCTTCAGTAGCAAACAATGTTATTTTACTACATTTATCTGTAGATTAACAACAAAACATAAAATAGGATGAAGATCAAACTCAGAACACTGAGTAGTATAAAAAATATCAATAATATCTAAAATATAAAATATTACCTGCACCTTTACCACATTAAAAGGTAAGAACATCAGCAGAGCTACTAACCGATAAAACATTAAATCACACATTAAAACAAGAACTTTATGAAGAATCTAATCATCAGTTTACATTCTGCAACTGAGTGCAAAGTTGTTGTACAGATTAAAAGAACAAGATATAATATAGGATGAAGATAAAAGTCACAAACCCTGAGCAGTTAAAAAAGTATTAAAAATATATTCTATTAGCTGCACCTTTACCATGTTAAAAGTTCAGAGCATCATCAGAGCTGCTAGCAGATAAAACATTCAAACCAGTTCAGTCTGAAGTTGTTCATCAGTTCTGCTTCATTCTGGACAATCAGAACTTTTCTATCTGCTTCTGATCTCATCTGACAGAACACTTTACATCCACAACATTTCATCAGGTTCTAACATGCAGAGCTTTGGAACACATTTATTTCCAGACAAAGCAACAGAGTAGAAAAGTTGATGAAGACCAGCAGCAGCAGCAACAATCCACAGGATCAATCTAGATGATGGAGATGTTGGGAGGACTTGATGTTTCTGGACCAGTCTGCCAATAGAAACCCTAGCAGGAGCTGAACTCCAGACAGCAGAGCTCCCAGCATCCTCTGAGCTCACAAACCCTCCACCACTATAAGGTGGCAGTTAAAGGAGAGACCACATGCTGCTGCTTCCATCAAAGTTACACAAGCTCTGGTTGGTTCTGATGCTGTTCAGGAACTGGTAACATCTCTATATAGCTGCTGCGGCTTCATCATGCATCGTCTATAGATCAGAAAACCAGCAGCAGCCACAGCAAGAAGAAGTATCACACCCACTACTGATCCTGCAATGATTCCAGTCTTGTCTCCTCCATCTCTGGTGTTTATATCCTTGTCTCCTCCATCGCCAAAGAACGCATTCTTGTTTCCTGCAGACAGAGGGATCAGAGATATCAGAGATAGGAGTATGAACATCAGTCAGATCAGCTGTTTTCTCCAAAGTCTCATCAGCAACATCTTTATAAACCATAAACATCTGATCTGAGACCAAGCAGCTTCATCAGAGACACAAACTGAACTCTCAACACAAACTCACCTGGATCAAGGACTACCAGGTCGATGATGTTGCTGATGGGTTCAAACTTTTTTCTCTGATAAACCCAACACACATATCTTCCAGTGTCATTCTTCGTCACATTCTTCAGACTCAGAGAAAAGTCTCCGTCCTTCATCTCTTTGTCCTGCAGATCCACCCGGTTCTTATAAGATGGATGCTGAAGGACTGGATCAAAGCTTCCATCTCTGTACAAAAGAACATGATCTGGTTTCATTTCAGATCTGATCCACTCTACAGTAGTGATGGTTTTGTTATCCTTCTTGGAAGCTTTACATGGTAGAATGACATCCTGTCCAAGATCAGCTATGATGTTTTTAACTCCGGTCATTTTCTGAGCTGAAGAAGAAAGAACAGAGTAGTTACAGTTTTTTTTCAATTTGCTAACAAGCATTGGTCCAAACTGCCTGCATTTCCATCATGCATCTCAGCTAAACAGTTCATCTCATCCCCAAAACTGTTTCTCTCCAACAGAACACTTCATTCATGTCTCAAAATAAGCTCATTCAACCACAACACTAGAAAATAGTCTCACTTTGGAAACAAACGCTGTCACTCTGAGTACGCTGAACCACAAAATACCAACAACAGAGAGCATTACATGAAATAAATTGTAATCTTTCAAGTTTGAATGATTTCTTTTTAGATAAATCAGTTTATTACATTAAATTTATAGATGTTAAATTTATTATAAAATAAGATCTTTGCACTCTGATTGTTCTAAATTATTGTGATATATTGCAACAAGAATGAATCAGGAATGCAGCAGTTTACTTCAACAACACTGACGTATTTTCTCTGTGCCTTTACATGAAACTTTGGGACCTTACAAAAATAAAAAGTTTACTGTAAACAAAAACAAAATGGAGAATCTCAGAATTCAGGGAGCAGAATAGAAATCAAGAGATAAAAGTCAAAAACCAACAACATGTCCATGTAAACTGTAACAATCACACCCTGTCGTCTGCATTTGGCCTCATGTTTCCATCCATTACATCTGATGTCTTCTCTGGAGATGCACTGTGGCTAGAACATTTTTGAGTGTCTCCTTTTTATGGTTTCTGGCAGTGGTGTAGTGGTCCCTGCAGAAGTGGGTATACTCTTAATTTTCACCTTTTTTAAAAATTAGTCCAGAAAAACGCCCTGTTTTAGAAACAGTGACATAGAAGACTACTCTGTTCAATTTATTCAGTCATTTCTACTTGCCCACTATTATAAAATTATCATGACTTGATTAGGAGCAGTTTGTAGTTATTACTGGATTAATGTAACATGTATTTATCATGAGGCAAACATGGTGTTTCAGTTACTTTAGAACATTTATTTAAATAAAATACTTCAAATATGAAGTTGACAGTGCATCCTTGTTCATATTTCATCATGAATAAAACCTCAATATTGTTTTAGGTCGAATCTTAAACTACCTGTTCCCATTCTTGTGTTTTTACTTACTTTAAAATCAACTACCAGCCAAGAGGTTTTCCCACATTATCCCAATCTAGCTAGCATCAGACTTACGTTAGAATAACGTTAGCCTTTCAAAACGTTAGTCAGACTCAGCCCGACACTCAGTTTAACCCGTTGCGCTTCAGTTGTGCTTCAGTGTTCCGCCCGCGGTACACTTTGAGATCTGCATAAGCAATTTGCTAAATGTCTAAAACTGCAAACACGATTATACAAACACTACACGCCGATGGAAAGCTTAGATTCTCATGAATCCGCCGGTATAAACCACTTTCAGATGTGATTACCACAGCAGGTAATATAAACACATTTGTCCGACAAACAACGAATATCCATCCATCCGTTCTCTGTACACGGCTTCAAGGCACACAGCGCGACTCACATTTCCGGGTTCATTATTACACACAGATGAAAATATTCCACAAAAAACGGCCATAATCCAACCTTGGACATCCAGACGAAACAAGCCAGTAAACTATTTTGTCCAAAACATGTCTTGAAGATGGTATATGATCCACGAATAGGTCGTTTTCAAGGAAATGCACCTCGCGATGCGCGTCCAACATTCCCTGTATTTCTCGTCATATTTTTATTTACAAATAGAATATTAGCGATTTTTTTTGTACTGAAAATGGCTGGAATTGACTGAAGCTTTAACCACTGGCGATAAAATATCCTCTCCTTGAAATGTGCAGTCATGTTGCCAGTAGTTTAAAACAATGATTCATTTGGAAACCACCTTAAAACTTACCTGAGAATTATATCGTCCATGAAAGTAGGTTCGCTCGATACGTGTCACTCACTTGAAAGGTGTTTATTCTGACTTTCTCGCATTTCCGCGCATCTTTCAAGCAGACTTGTCAATCAACTGGAGTGCCACAGAGGTGTTAGCAAAATTTTCCTCTGTATGACCCGCCCTACTCTGCCTCTGATTGGCTCATCCCGAAAGTTAACCAATCGAATCAGTGAAGGTAGCATGTACCAGCCAATTACAGGCAGAGGAGGGTTGTTCATGGCTTCATCATCCTTAAGGAAAAGAGGGCTACCTGGCACACAGATATTACTGAATGATGCGCACCAGGGAGCATTAGAAGTGGGTATACGCAATGCTAACTGAAAAATAAGTGGGTATACGCCGTATACCGCCGTATACCCTGGACTACACCACTGGTTTCTGATGAGGCCAAACACAGATCACCTGAATCAGGTTTCAGCTGACAACTACACTCAGATGTGTTTGGAATTACATCATTTTTAAAATGTATTTTTATTGTCAATGCTTTGATAGGATTTTCCATAGAGTTCAATGTGGCTGCAGCAGAAATCCCCCATGTTTTTTCCCCATCATTCTGTTCTGATTGTGGTTTTAACTGTTTTGAACAAAGTGTGTTAGCATTTGAACAATGTGCTGTAAAAGTCTAGTGTTCTGCAGGTGGTGAACTAGCAACTGAGAAAAGAGTTCATGAATTTTGGTGACGGTGGTCACTTACTTGATAGATGAACTTCCAGGAAGCTGCTGCTGATGACTTCATAGTTTCTTTTATCAATAACACGACACTCGTATCTTCCTCTGTCCTCCATCGTCACTTTCTTCAGATTTAGAGAAACATCTCCGTCCTTCATCTCTTTATCCTGCAGATCCACCCGGTTCTGATAAGATGGATGCTGGTATTCTGGATCTGAGCGTTCATCTCGGTACAGAAGAACATATTCTGGTTCCATTTCAGGTCTGGTCCACTTTACAGCTATGCTGTTGATGTTGTACTTGTTGGGAACTGTACATGGTAGAATGACATCTTCTCCAAGATCAGTTGGGATTTTTTTAGCTGTGATGTTTGTCTGAGCTGAAGAAGAAAGAAGAGAGAAGTTAGTACTACTACCAACCTTCTAATACTACATCAGTACTCCAGGTAGTACTGCTACCAACGTTCTAATACTACATCAGTACTCCAGGTAGTACTGCTACCAACGTTCTAATACTGCATCAGTACTTCAGGTAGTACTACTACCAACGTTCTAATACTGCATCAGTACTCCAGGTAGTACTGCTACCAACGTTCTAATACTGCATCAGTACTCCAGGTAGTACTGCTACCAACGTTCTAATACTGCATCAGTACTCCAGGTAGTACTGCTACCAACGTTCTAATACTGCATCAGTACTCCAGGTAGTACTACTACCAACGTTCTAATACTACATCAGTACTCCAGGTAGTACTACTACCAACCTTCTAATACTGCATCAGTACTCCAGGTAGTACTACTACCAACCTTCTAATACTACATCAGTACTCCAGGTAGTACTACTACCAACCTTCTAATACTACATCAGTACTCCAGGTAGTACTGCTACCAACGTTCTAATACTGCATCAGTACTCCAGGTAGTACTGCTACCAACATTCTAATACTACATCAGTACTCCAGGTAGTACTACTACCAACCTTCTAATACTGCATCAGTACTCCAGGTAGTACTACTACCAACCTTCTAATACTACATCAGTACTCCAGGTAGTACTACTACCAACCTTCTAATACTACATCAGTACTCCAGGTAGTACTGCTACCAACGTTCTAATACTGCATCAGTACTCCAGGTAGTACTGCTACCAACGTTCTAATACTGCATCAGTACTCCAGGTAGTACTGCTACCAACGTTCTAATACTACATCAGTACTCCAGGTAGTACTACTACCAACCTTCTAATACTACATCAGTACTCCAGGTAGTACTACTACCAACGTTCTAATACTACATCAGTACTCCAGGTAGTACTACTACCAACCTTCTAATACTGCATCAGTACTCCAGGTAGTACTGCTACCAACCTTCTAATACTACACCAGTACTCCAGGTAGTACTACTACCAACCTTCTAATACTACATCAGTACTCCAGGTAGTACTACTACCAACCTTCTAATACTACATCAGTACTCCAGGTAGTACTGCTACCAACGTTCTAATACTGCATCAGTACTCCAGGTAGTACTGCTACCAACATTCTAATACTACATCAGTACTCCAGGTAGTACTACTACCAACGTTCTAATACTACATCAGTACTCCAGGTAGTACTACTACCAACCTTCTAATACTACATCAGTACTCCAGGTAGTACTACTACCAACGTTCTAATACTACATCAGTACTCCAGGTAGTACTACTACCAACCTTCTAATACTGCATCAGTACTCCAGGTAGTACTGCTACCAACCTTCTAATACTACACCAGTACTCCAGGTAGTACTACTACCAACCTTCTAATACTACACCAGTACTCCAGGTAGTACTACTATCAACCTTCTAATACTACATCAGTACTCCAGGTAGTACTACTACCAACCTTCTAATACTACCCGAGCCACCAAACCACGAGGACGACCACGGATCGGCCCGGAAGGGGGCAGAGAGAGAACCTGGCCAGGACCCCTGGCGTCCAGCGGGGCCGGGCCCCAGGCGACCAAGACCGGCGGCCGCCAACCCCGGCAGGGGCTGGAGGCCCAGGGCGGACCCAGCACAGGACCCCGGGCCCCAGGCAGAGGGTCAACATCGCCAGGGGAACCAGCCACCCCAGACGGCCACCCGACATGGGCCGGCGCCCCCGCTGCAGCCCAAGATCCAGGGCACTCCACCCCCTCCCCACCCCCCACCAACCCCCCATAACATTCATAATCATTTACCCACTCACCCACCCATATTGCCCCATGAGGGCACCCCCGGAAGGCCGGGGGACACCGGGCCACAAAACCGGGCCCCCACCACCACCCACGCAATTGAAACTTGAGAGGTGAGCCATCAGAGGGTGCAGCGGATGGGGCCACTTAGATGGCCCCCACCACCACACCCAGCACAATGAGCACACCTCCCATAGCCCTACATGTATGTGAAAGTGAGCAGAGGAAGTGAGGGGTCCGGGGATGAGGTCTGTAGGGAAGAAAACTTCCCCCCAGAGGGCGAGCCACTAAGGGCAATAGTCACCCCCGTTTCCCAGGCGCCCTCCAGCGCAGGACGAGCCAGGAGCAGCTGCCACCAAGACCGGGGCCCACAGCAACCGCAGCCAGAGACCCGCCGACCAAAGAGGCACACAGCCGGCACACACCAGATGGCGGAAAGGCAAGGGAGGACAGAGGGCAGCAGAAGAGCCCAACCCAGGGCCCACCATCCCCAGGCCCATCGCGGCCGCCCCCCGAGGGCACAGGACCCCCCCCCCACACACACACACACACACACACACACACACACACTCTCTTTCTTCATTTCTCTTAAGGCTGATAAGACCTCTCTGGATATCTGTCCAACATGGGTGTCATCCGCTGCTCTGGGATGGGCACTATATCCCTCGGTGGAGTGGTCATAGAGTGTTTGTGACTGAGGCAGTTGTCTTGGAAGACTGACCAGGTAATCATCTAGATAACGAGGCCGACGTACATCACGGCGTGGACGGGTGTTACCAGCTGGATATGCCATCATAACTGTGGAAACCGCAGATCCGGCTCGAAGGACCATGTAAAGGAGGTGATGGTTGCTGAATACCACTCTTGTGACCTCAGTGATGAATAAAGTAAATAATACTGTTTTTTTGGATCTGCAGACGCCACAGGTTGTCCAGTTAGAACACGAAGGTAAGGGAGTAATTCAATCCCATACTCTCTCTCCTTTGTATAGCCACTCATTTATTTTACTCATTCCGATGATGCCAGAGGAAGATGAACTTTTACTGCTTTTTATAGATGGTATGATGTGTGTGGTTTCTAAATAAAGAATAAAACAAAGTGAATTAAATCCTCTGTCTAAATAACAAATAGTGCATCTTATTCTATAAAATATTATTATTAAATATTAAAGACACCACAATGACACTTAACACAGAAAGGAGCCTCTCAACATTTAGGGAGCATCAACAATCTACTTACACCAAGCTGCATGTATGCCTTCCTGCAGAGTACACACATAAGGGGGAGTCAAGTAATTTGTCAACAGTCCCTAACTCAGCGAGACGGAGTTCGATTTTCGGCATAAATAAAACTAAAGGAGCTTAAATATCCAACTGACATGATAAACTGAGGGATAAGACATCACCAAACATGAAAGAAATGTACAAGATAAATGAACAAGCTAAGATATACTGGACGGCTGTCTGTGTACCTGCTAATAACAACAGAGTGAACTGAAATAACAGAGTGACAGCGGCATTTATGTAACAAATACAAACTCAATAGAATGAAACCTCCACTTATGTTCTCATGGACGCACAGAACAATAAAGAACATCAGTCCAAAGAATAAAGGGAAACGTGTAGCTGCCGTTAAACTCTGATATTCTGCACTGAGGATCCCTGTCCGACTGACCGGCACTAAATGGGGAGCTAAGGTCTGTGATTGGTCCAGAACGGGTTACCGGCACGGGGTGTTCACATGCACAGAGGGTGATTGACTGAGGGGTCTGCACTTGTGATGCCTAAAGTGGATGATCTTTTGTACACCCCCCGCACCAACATCCAACCGCCAAGGTGGCGAGGCCCCAATTCACCTCTTACATTAGGTGATGGAGCTGATCACAGGGGACCAGAGGGAACGAAAATCAGCCAACTGATCCCTTGAACCTGCAGACATTGTCTCGAAGCTGATGTAGTCTCATAGGAGATTCCTAAACTGCTTATTGTTCAGATTGTTTTTGGCTTTCCAATTTATAAGGATAGTTTTCTTTGCGATGCATAAGCTGGTGAGAACCATACATACAGAGTTAGAGCCTATGTTGATTTCACCTAGGTCACCTAATAGGCACAATGTGGGACTTGCAGTAATGTTGCATTTAAACCATAATGACAGGTCTTCACATACCTCAAGCCAGAACCTTTGCACAGGTGCGCAGGACCACATACACACGTGGACAAAATTGTTGGTACCCCTCAGTTAAAGAAGGAAAAACCCACAATTCTCACTGAAATCACTTGAAACTCACAAAAGTAACAATAAATAAAAATTTATTGAAAATTAAATAATCAAAATCAGCCATCACTTTTGAATTGTTGATTAACATAATTATTTAAAAAAACAAACTAATGAAATAGGGCTGGACAAAAATGATGGTACCCATAACTTAGTATTTTGTTGCACAACCTTTTGAGGCAATCACTGCAATTAAACGATTTCTGTATTTGTCAATGAGCGTTCTGCAGCTGTCAACAGGTATTTTGGCCCACTCCTCATGAGCAAACAGCTCCAGTTGTCTCAGGTTTGATGGGTGTCTTCTCCAAATGGCATGTTTCAGCTCCTTCCACATATGTTCAATGGGATTCAGATCTGGGCTCATAGAAGGCCACTTTAGAATAGTCCAACGCTTTTCTCTCAGCCATTCTTGGGTGTTTTTGGCTGTGTGTTTTGGATCGTTGTCCTGTTGGAAGACCCATGACCTGCGACTGAGACCAAGCTTTCTGACACTAGGCAGCACATTTCTCTCCAGAATGCCTTGATAGTCTTCAGATTTCATCGTACCTTGCACACTTTCAAGACACCCTGTGCCAGATGCAGCAAAGCAGCCCCAAAACATTACTGAGCCTCCTCCATGTTTCACCGTAGGGACAGTGTTCTTTTCTTCGTATGCTTGGTTTTTGAGTCTATGAACATAGAGTTGATGTGCCTTACCAAAAAGCTCCAGTTTGGTCTCATCTGTCCAAAGGACATTCTCCCAGAAGCTTTGTGGCTTGTCAACATGCATTTTTGCAAATTCCAGTCTGGCTTTTTTATGAGTTTTTTTCAGCAGTGGTGTCCTCCTTGGTCGTCTCCCATGAAGTCCACTTTGGCTCAAACAACGACGAATGGTGCGATCTGACACTGATGTACCTTGGCCTTGGAGTTCACCTTTAATTTCTTTGGAGGTTGCTCTGGGCTCTTTGGATACAATTCCAACGATCCGTCTCTTCAATTTGTCATCAATTTTCCTCTTGCGGCCACGTCCAGGGAGGTTGGCTACTGTCCCGTGGGTCTTGAACTTCTGAATAATATGAGCCACTGTTGTCACAGGAACTTCAAGCTGTTTAGAGATGGTCTTATAGCCTTTACCTTTAAGATGTTTGTCTATCATTTTTTTTCGGATGTCCTGGGACAATTCTCTCCTTCGCTTTCTGTTGTCCATGTTCAGTGTGGTACACACCTTTTCACCAAACAGCAGGGTGACTACTTGTCTCCCTTTAAATAGGCAGACTGACTGATTATGAGTTTGGAAACACCTGTGATGTCAATTAAATGACACACCTGAGTTAATCATGTCACTCTGGTCAAATAGTTTTCAATCTTTTATAGAGGTACCATCATTTTTGTCCAGGCCTGTTTCATTAGTTTGTTTTTTTAAATAATTATGTTAATCAACAATTCAAAAGTAATGGCTGTTTTTGATTATTTAATTTTCAATAAATTTTTATTTATTGTTACTTTTGTGAGTTTCAAGTGATTTCAGTGAGAATTGTGGGTTTTTCCTTCTTTAACTGAGGGGTACCAACAATTTTGTCCACGTGTGTAGCATGGAGGTAACTGTCAGTCATGTTATCACTGCAGTGTGAGCAAATATCCGAATGGGACAGACCCATCCTGAACATCCTTTGTCCTGTATAATGAACTCTGTGCAGAATTTTAAATTGTATAAGTTGCATATTTCAGTTCTTTGACATTTTAAAGGTATTTAAACATATTTGTGACCATGCATTTTGATTAAGGTTACTGGATAGGTCAGCTTCCCATTTTGTTGTAGGAAGAAAGATTGTATCTTCTGACTTTGATAATTTTCTATATAGTTTTGAAAATAGCTTTGGGGGACGAAAATTTAAGAATTCTTCTACCCTAAGAGGAAGCTGCCAGTGTAATTGGTTTAGGGTGTATTTTTTTCCTATAATCGATTTAAGTTGGTGGTATTCTAAAAATTTTGTGTTGCTAATTCCATATTGTGAAGTGAGTGTGTGAAATGACAGAAAGTTACCATCTTCTATGATATGTTCTGTTTTATCCCTTGGTTTCTCCAGTGAGTAAAATGTATCATCTTTTTATTTTGTAGAATGTCAGGGTTATTCCAGATTGGAGTAAATTTACATGGAATGACTGAAGACTTACTTAATTTTAGAAATTCCCACCAAGCCATTAAAGAGGAGCTGATATTAATGTTTTTGAAACACTGATGAGATTTAATAGTTGTGCTGATAAATGGCAAGTCAGAAACGGCTATGTCCTCACATATTGCTTGCTCTACATCTAACCATAACTCATCTACATTACTAGGTTTTAGCCATTTGGAAATATACTGCAACTTACTAGCTAGGAAGTAGTGACTGAAGTTAGGTAAATCCAGTCCACCTCTATCTTTAGTCTGTTGTAGAGTCTTTAAACTGATACGTGATGGTTTGTTTTTCCAAAGAAATTTGGATATATGTGAGTCCAGTGATTTAAACCAACAGGAGGATGGTTTGGATGGTATCATTGAGAATACATAGTTAACTTTAGGTAAAACCATCATTTTAATAGTGGCTACTCTCCCCATGAGTGATATGGGTAAGTGCTTCCACCGTATAAGATCGTCCTCTATTGTTTTCAATAACTGAACATAATTTAGTTTTGTAAGTTCTGATATCCTGGGAGAGAGATTTATGCCTAAATATCTGAGGTTTCCAGACTGTATTGTGATGTCAGATATTCTTGGTATGTCACAATTAATAGGCATGGCTGTAGTCTTAGACCAGTTGATAGAATAATCAGATATCAATGAAAATGTATTAATAAGCGTAATTGTCTGGGAGATAGATGATTTGGAGTTATTTAGGAAAAGTAATACATCATCTGCATAAAGACTTATTTTATGTTCTATATTGCTGGACTGGATTCCTCTGATGTCTGTATTTTGTCTTATGGCAGCTGCAAGGGGTTCAATAAAGATGGCGAAAAGTGATAGAGAAAGTGGGCAGCCCTGCCTAGTGCCTCTCTGCAAACAGAAACTTGGAGAAGTCTGGTCATTGGTCTTAACACAAGCAGCCGGGTTATTATAAAGATTTTTATCCAGTCTATAAAAGATGGCCCAAAACCAAATCTGTTTAATGCTGCAAACAGAAATGTCCAATTTACTCGATCAAATGCTTTTTCTGCGTCTAACGAGATGATTGTGGATTCTAAATGATGTATTGTGGAATAATCTATTATGTTAATTAATCTGTGCATATTAGTAGAGGAATGTCTCCCTTTAATAAAACCTGTTTGATCTGGATGCTTGATGTTTAAATTTGGTCTGGGTGGTCCCAATTCTTTAACAGCCAATTTATCCGCGTTGCTCAGACGACTGAACAGTAATTCCTGCAGATGATCGAGTTGCAGTTTCCAGCCATCATTATTCAACACAAACTGGCGGTCTCCGAGTCTGTGCTGGTTGTCGCAGCGATATTCAGGCTACTGATTACACTACTATTAAGACTTTGACCGGCAAAATAAATTATTTTATCTCTTTTTTTCCCATTTGGCTTAAGGAGGGTGGTGCACTATCGCCCTCTATGGGCCGCCCCCCCGTTTGAAAGAATGGCGACCACACTTAATTGGCCACGAAATGTTTGGTCTTTGTTGCTGCAGTGCACGCTTGTCGGCAAGGCTCAAGACACTTTTGCGGCACTGTCAGTAGGAGATGGTCTTGATTTTGATAAGGTTAAAAGTGCTATTTTGAGAGCGTATGAATTGGTGCCCGAGGCCTATCGACAAAAACTTCGTAGGTTGAGGAAGCAGTATAATCAAACTTATGTTGAATTTGTTCGTGACAAAGAAATCCTTTTTGACAGGTGGTGTGCTTCTCAGAAGGTCAGTGATTTTGCTCATCTCAAACAGCTGGTATTACTGGAAAAGTTCAAAAATAGTTTGCCCGAGAAAGTGACGACTTATTTGAATGCACAGAAGGAGATGGACGTGTCGAAAGCAGCGGTGCTTGTGGATGAATACATGCTGACGCACAAAGCAACTTTTGAGCGTCCATATGGCTTTAATAAATCGGACAAGTTTCATTGTCATGGGAAGGAGGTTGAAAAAAATGCTTCTTCCTCTGTAGAGCCAGCTGAAAATTTTCCATCTAGTGGTGTTTAGAGTAAACCAGGGCCCACTGAGTCAAAGGAAAATGTGATGTGCTTTTATTGTAAAAAGAGGGGTCACATTGCGGCAGCGTGTCCAGTTTTAAAGAAAAAGAACACAAAATCTGTTGTGTTTGATTAAAACGAAAAATCATAAAAGTCGGTCTGGGTCTGACAGAGCCTGTAGTTACGCAGATTTCAAGCCTTTCGTTATGGATGGATTTGTGGCTGTGTCTAGTGGCTCTGAGAAAATCCCAGTTAAAACATTGCGCGATACTGCTGCGTCTCAGTCGTTTATTTTGGAGGGGATTTTGCCGTTAAATGCTGACACTGCTGTTGGTTCTGAGGTTCCGGTCCGCGGATTTAACATGTAGTGGATAGGCGTTCCCTTGCACCGAATATTTATTCAGTCAGATCTGTGGTCTGGGGACGCTATTGTGGGAGTGCGTCCAGGTTTTCCCATAAATGGTGTTTCTGTCATAATGGGAAATGATTTAGCCGGAGGCTGAATTTTGGCTGCTCTTTTTTTTTTTTTTTTTTTGTCTGCATATCCGCTCACAAATGACACCAACCAACCATGGTGTCATTGCTTAAAGCTGCTGTCCGGAGTTTCCGTTTGTTTTCAATTTATGTATCATTTTTTAACAAAGCTTAAATGTGTTAGTCTAGTTCGATACTATAATATAATGTTAGTATGACGCGATATGAAAATTTATTCCTGAGCTCCGCCTTCCTCTCATAGACCCCCATGTTATTCCAAAAAGCGCCGGTCGCTGCCGACCAATCAAGTTCGAGCTTCAGCTTTGTCATGCTGTCAATCAACGGTTACGCGCACAGCAAGCAAGCCCATGCAGAGGTGGGCGAGCTACGCGCTACGCAACCGCGCGCACATTTGTTTTGCTTGTGGAGGAGAGAGCATCAGGGCTCAGCAACTTCCAGAAAAGTTACCAATCCCACGGCTTGTCAGGCCAAGAGACTGCAGGACGTTTTTTGGCTCGGGGTGCTCGCGTCGCTCCCCGACCACGGCCTCCATAGCCCGGCTGACGGCTTCGTTTAGATGCCCGACCTCTGGAGGAAGATGTTGGGGCGTCTGGGACATACTCTTCGTCAGAGGAGTCATGCAATTCTGAACTCTAGATAGAAATAAATAAACAATCTAACACATATACACGCGTAAATGCACTAAGTTTGATAAACAACATCATCCAGAGGGATACACGAGTGTAATCACATATTGAAACTTTACTCGTTCGTCCTAGCAGATTCATGTTATTTTGGTATTAGGACAAGTTAGACTCAATACAGCATTCTAACGTAATTCCTTTATTATTTACTAAATGTACTAAATGCAGAAGAGGGGAAAACAGCAAAACAGGCGAGATGCTGCATCACTCCGGGCACTCCTCTCATGTCCTGCGCACGTGCACAAATAAAGGGGTGAAATCAGAGGGAGGGACCAACAGTGTTTTGGGAGACGCTGCGATTCAAACTCAGGACAGCAGCTTTAAGCTTCATGCAATTTTTTTCTTCTTTGTGACTGTGACCATCACCTGTCCTCATGGCAAATTAACCTATCATGTTTATTTCAAGCTGTTTTCTGCATTACACTGTGTTCCAAATTATTATGCAAATTGGATGTAAGAGGCAAAAAAAATTCCTATTTGTTTTTTGAATTAAACTCATGGGTGGCATTGTGTCTCAAGGCTCTGTAGATCATTGACATCAATCTCAGACACCTGTGATAAATAGTCGCCCAGGTGAGCCCAATTAAAGGAAAACTGCTTAAAAGTGATGTTCCACATTATTAAGCAGGCCACAGGTTTCAAGCGATATGGGGAAGAAAAACGATCTCTCTGCTGCTGAAAAGCGTAAGATAGTACACTACCTTGCTCAGGGTATGAAAACATTGGATATTTCCAAAAAAACTTATGCGTGATCATCGAACTGTAAAGAAATTTGTTGCTAATTCAGAGCACAGGTGAGTTCGTGCAGATAAAGGCAAAATAAGAAAAGTTTCTGCCAGACAACTTCATCAGATCAAGAGAGAAGCTGCTAAAAGGCCATTGCAAAGCAGAAAAGAGGTATTTGAAGCCGCTGGTGCCTCTGGAGTCCCACGAACCTCGAGGTGTAGGATCCTCAAGAAGTTTGCAAGTGTGCTTAAAGCTAATGTTCGGCCACCCCTAAACAATGCTCACAAGCAGAAACGGTTGCAGTGGGCTCAGGAATACATGAAGACTAATTTTCAAACAGTTTTGTTCACCGATGAGTGCCGTGCAACCCTTGATGGCCCCGATGGCTGGAGCAGCGGATGGTTGGTGAATGGCCACAATGTCCCAACAAGGCTGAGACGGCAGCAAGGGGGTGGGGGTGTCACGTTTTGGGCTGGAATCATGGGGAGAGAGCTGGTAGGTCCCTTTAGGGTCCCTGAGGGTGTGAAAATGACCTCTGCAAAGTATGTAGAGTTTCTGACTGACCACTTTCTTCCATGGTACAAAAAGAAGAACCGTACCTTCCGACTAAAAATCATCTTCATGCATGACAATGCCCCATCTCATGCTGCAAAGAACACCACTGAGTCACTGGCTGCTATGGGCATAAGAGGAGAGAAACTGATGGTGTGGCCACCATCTTCTCCTGACCTCAACCCTATTGAGAACCTCTGGAGAATCATCAAGCAAAAGATCTATGAGGGTGGGAGGCAGTTCATATCCAAGCAGCAGCTCTGGGACGCTATTCTAACATCCTGCAAAGAAATTAAAGCTGAAACTGTCCAAGAACTCACACGTTCAATGGATGCAAGGCTTATTAAAGTGACATCAAGCAAGGGGTCCTATATTAACATGTAACTCCACCTGTTCATTCAAAAGTTATTTCAATCAAAAATATTTTATTTTATATGGTCTTATAATGCTACAAATTCAACATGTGACCATTTTGAGTTCTTTACAGCCTATGAAATGTCTTGAAACGCTGTTGTGCTTAATAATTTGGAACAGTGGACTTTGAGTTATTTATTGTATTATTTATTGTTAAAATACTGTTATTACGAGATTTGTTCAATGAAATTTGATTGAAACTCTAACGGCTGATGACTTGAAAATTATACTGACTGACATTTGCATCAATTATTCATGAAAATTTGAGTAAAATGTACTTTGCATAATAATTTGGAACACAGTGTATGCCACTGAGGGCTGTGCACACCCAAGTGAAACATAAAACAAACACAGGACAGACAGAAAGGTGAGGCACAGACAGTGTTCTAAGAGAAAAGGTGCATTTTATTTGTTTGTGCTCTTTAATTCACACCTTAAAACCAGTTACAAATCTAAGACCCTTCACAAACACCAGATATGACAGAATCCCAACTGGATCAATCATGAAGATGTCAGGAGACCACAAGAAGGATAGATAAAGCAGAGTGAGATGCACAGACACTAACCCCCCCGACACAGCCAGAGCCCCAAGGCCCGCCCAGCAGAACGGGCCATAGCAGACCCCCACGGCGCCCCACCGGCCCACAGCCCCACTTCCCCCACGACCATGGCTTTTGGGATGTGTAATGCCCTAGTAACTTTTCAGCGGCTGATGAATGTGGTTTTGTCTGGTTTACCGTTTTGTGAGGCTTACCTGGACGATTTGGTTGTTTGTTCTGCTACATGGACTGAGCACGCTGAGCATTTGAGTGCGGTTTTTGTATGTCTGAGTGAGGCCACTCTAACTGTGAACTTTTCCAAATGCGAGTTTGGTCAAGCGACTGTGACCTATCTGGGGAAAAGTGTAGGAGGAGGTCAGGTACGCCTCATGCAGGCTAAGGTGTAGGCCATTTTGTCGGTCCCAGTTCCTGCTAACCGCACTGAGCTGCGTCGCTATCTTGCCATGGTGGGCTACTATAGAGGGTTTTGTAAAACCTTCTCTGCAGTTGCTTCCCCTTTGACAGACCTGCTTAGTCCTAAAGCACGAGGAGGCGGCATGCGGTTGCTATGGTCCCCGTTTGTGGAACAGCCTGCCGGAGAGCCTCAGGGCTGCAGAGACTGTTGATGTTTTTAAAAAGAGGCTCAATACTCATCTTTTTAACCAGACTTTCAACTTGTTCTGATAATTCTTAACCCTTCTTCTTATGCTTTTTATTATTATGATTATGATTATTTATTATTACTCGATTTTTGAACTTTTAGGGTTTCAAGGTTTTACATATTCTAACCTTTATTTTAGCCTATTTTAATATTTTTTGATTTCATTTTATTTATTTCAGTTCTAGTGTTTTAATTCTCCAGTGTTTTCCCAGCGGGGGGGTTCCCACACGGGGAGCTGTTTCTGTCCACGGGGGTGTTAACCCTTCTTCCCCCTCCCCTATTGCCCCCAACCCCCACCCCTACCTCATCCCCTTCCCCCATAACCCCCACTGGTCTGCGACCCTCTCGGTGTGACTGCCCCTCTTCAAGGTAGTGTCTTCCTTCTAGCCTCGGTGCCTCGCCATGTCCTGATGATGTCATGTTGTATGGGTGTGTGAGGTTTTTTTTGTGTTTATTTATTGTCTTCTTTGTTTTTAATTCTTGTGAAGCACTTTGTGTTGTTCTGCATGAAAAGTATTATACAAATAAATAAAGTTTGAAAGTTAAAGTTGATTTTCGTTGGTCCGGCCTGTGTCAGTCTGCCTTTGAGCAAACTAAAGCGCTGTTGGTTAATGCTCCCGTTCTGGCTGCGCCTTGGTTGACGTGCCGTTTAAGTTGGCTGTTGATGCGTGTGACGTTGGGGAAGGAGCTGTCCTGATGCAAGATAGTGCTGATGGGGTGGAGCATCCAGTTTCTTACTTTTCAAAGAAGTTAAATAGACATCAGAAGTGGTACTCAACCATTGAGAATGAAGCACTAGCCTTGGTCCTCACCCTGGAGCACTTTGAAGTTTATGTAGGTGGTTCCAGTGTGCCCACGTTGGTTTATACGGAGCATAATCCTATTCAGTGTCTCTGGGAGGGAGTGTTATGTGCTTGGGGCACATAATTTTGTTGCACTTTATTTTTTGTCTAGTTTTACCTTTAGTATTTTCTTTAAGTATCTTTTTCTTCTGTTTGGAATATTTTTTCCTGATATTCTTGTGTTAAGTAATTAAGTATTTTTTAAATTTATTGATTAGCGCGGCTGCCCTTTAAGAGGCTGTTCTCAGCCCGTGCACTCTCTCTCCTCCTCACTGCAGCTGCATGGAGCTCGTCACACACTCAGTGTGCTCCTCGCCCTGATTATCTGGCCGCATGCCATTGGCCATCCCATGTTAGCCGGTTAGCCTTTTATTCTCCTCTTTCACTTTATTTCATTTGCCCAGGGGTGACCAGTAGTCCTGTTTTCATATTTCCTTTGATGGGTTTAGTTGGGGTTTTTCCCTTAGTTTGGACGTGGAAACCGCTCGTACGACAGCATAGCAGTTAGCTGGGGACTACGTCCTTTTGTTGAGTTTGGCTGGCGCTCCTGGGCCATCTTTCGTTTGTTACTTTGAGTTTTTTCCTGATTTTGGGGCACAAGTGGTAAGGGATCTTTGTTTTCTTTTGGATGGCGGACAAGATGGCGCCGCTGTGTTTGGCCTGCCACTTGCTCCTCTGTGCCCCGCTGTCTTATGGATTTGTAGTCGTGTCATCGGCTATTGCATATGACCGAGCAACGCTTCTGGAATTGCATTTTCCGTTTAATCATCTTATTAATGGACAATTCTACAAACCTCCGCCACCACTGCTGTCATCAATTCCTGCCTTCCTTAGTCGCCGTGTCTGCCCACTTCCAGGTAGTAAGCGCCGCAGGAGACGTTGTCTGAGAGGAGGGCTACATGTCAGGTTTCAGTCTTACATGGATTTACCTTGGATTAGGAGTGGTGAGCTGTGGCCTGCCTGCGCCGTCCCCAATGGAGCCCGTGAATGCTACCGCTGGCTTCGTCCTGTTGGCCCGGACACCGCCATCTCAGTTGGTGTTGGGTGGAGAAATCCTCGCACGGCCGCATCCTGGAAAACCTCTGCCCGATTACTCGTGCGACAGCGTTGTCTGCCGCCTCATCCACGCTCCGCATGGGGTTTTGCAATGACAGATCGATCAACAAGAAAATGTTTGTCTTCAACGATATCATCTCCTCCCACAATCTTGACTTCCTCTTCCTCATGGAAACGTGGCTGCCACCAGGTGATGTCAGTCTGTTCTCGCAGGTCCTCCCCTCCGGCTACCGGTTCCTAAACTCCCCGAGGCAAATGGGGAGGGCTGGGGGGATAGCCACCACATACAAACAGTCCTTGAAGTGCCGCCAACTGTCCACCAGGGGGTACTCCAGTTTTGAGCTCCAAGTATTTGTACTGACTCTGCCCTGTCCCATTCTGTGTGCTGTCACCTATCGGCCGCCGAAACTGAAAAAGGATTTCCTGAGTGAGTTTTCCGATTTTCTAGCGGAGTTTATGCCAAAGTTTGAAAACATTCTAATCTGTGGGGACTTTAACATCCCCATTTGCTGCCCCTCAGATGAGTTGGCCAATAACTTTAAATCTCTCTTAGACTCTCTGGATCTCACACAGTCTGTCTCTGGTCCCACTCATAGGTTAGGTCATACATTATCAATCAATCAATCAGAGTTTATTTCTATAGCACTTTTCATACAAAAGTAGCGCAAAGTGCTTAACAAGTTAAAAACAAACAATAAAAAACAATAAAAAGACAATGGCCCACATCCCTCCCAAACCCTGCCCCACAGCATACTTCCTAAGACACAGACATACACACACAGACAGTCACACAGCCATGCAAACACACACACACACACACACACACACACTTTAGTCAAAGAAATAATAGTGTCTGTTGGCTGAGAGCAGAAGCACCTGAAAGAGGAAACACCATCATTGAGAGCCGCCCGCACCTGGTGCAGCAGCAGGCCCCGTCAGGCCCAACAGGCCAGCTAGCTCCAGGACCATTAGGCCCAGGCCCTGCCAAAGCCCCAGATGCAGACGGCTCCCCACTGAGGAAACACTGGAGTCTAAAATAGACGTGTTAAAAATAACATGCAAAACTACAAATTGAAGAATAAAATAGCTACTAAAAGATAAAGAATAGTAAAATAGTAAATAAATAGTAAAATAAATGGTAAAATAGATAGTAAAATAAATACTAAAATAGTGAAATAATAAAATAGTATACAAAATAATAAAATAAAGTATAAATAAAAGCAAAACCAGGGAATAAACAGAATAAATCAAGGCATTAAGATAAAATAAAAGCATTACATAAAAGCCAGTTTAAAAAGGTGAGTCTAGAGCCTGCGTTTAAAAGTCTCTACGTTCTCTACAGCCCTCAGGTCCTCTGGCAGGCTGTTCCACAGGCGAGGGCCATAATGATGAAAAGCTGCCTCGCCATGTGTCACTGTATTCACCTTGGGAATTGTTAAAAGGCCAGTGCCAGAGGACCTGAGGGTCCGTGAGGGTTCATAAGGTAAAAGTAGATCAGATAAATATGAAGGCCCAAGACCATTAATACATTTAAAAACTGTTAGAATAATTTTAAAATCTACCCTGAAGCACACAGGGAGCCAATGCAGTGATTTTAAAACTGGTGTAATGTGGTCCCGCTTTCTGGTCTTCGTCAGGACTCGTGCAGCTGAGTTCTGCAATAATTGGAGGTGAGAGATAGTTTTCTTGGGAAGACCAGAAAGCAGAGAATTACAGTAGTCCATTCTACTGGAAATAAAAGCATGCATTAACATCTCTGTGTTTGCTAGAGAGAGAAATGGGCGGACTCTGGCTATATTCTTTAAATGGTAAAAACCTGTTTTAGTTACTTGTTTAAGATGAGGTATAAAATTAAGCTCAGAGTCAAAAATGACGCCCAGATTTTTTACAGAAACAGAGGGTTTAAAAGATAGCGAAGACAGTTTTCAGAAAAGTTTCTCTCTCTTGGCTTCAGGGCCGATAACTAAAACCTCAGTCTTGTCCTGGTTGAGCTGCAAGAAATTCTCTGCCATCCAAGATTTGATGTCTAAAATACAGTTAAAAAGGGCATCGACTGGCCCTGTGTCATCGGGAGACACGGCAATGTAAAGTTGAGTATCATCAGCGTAGCTGTGAAAACTGATTCCGTGTCTCCTGGTGACATCTCCAAGTGGGAGCATGTATAAGTTAAAAAGAATGGGACCTAAAATTGAGCCTTGAGGCACGCCATATTTCATTTTATGGACATCTGATGAGCATGTATCCAAACTTACCAGAAAACTTCTGTCAGAGAGATAGGAGTAAAACCATTTTAAAACAGTCCCAGAGAGGCCAACCAGGTGTTTAAGTCTAGATAAAAGAATTGGGTGATCTACTGTGTCAAAGGCTGCACTTAAGTCCAGTAGCACCAGAACAGAAAGTTTATGGGAGTCTAAATTACTCCTGAGGTCGTTAACAATTTTTAACAAAGCCGTCTCTGTGCTGTGGTTCGTCCTAAAACCTGACTGAAATTTTTCTAAAATATTGTGTCTTTTTAAAAAAGCATTCAGCTGAGTAAAAACTATTTTCTCTAAAACTTTGCTTAAAAATGGTAAGTTGGATACTGGTCTGTAATTATTAAAAATAGCAGGATCCAGATTCTTCAGAAGGGGCCTCACCACTGCCGTTTTAAAAGCAGCAGGGAAGACCCCTGTCTGAAGGGAGCAATTCATGATGTTTAAAAGCTCGTCTTCAAGATGCCCACAAAATGTCTTAAAAAATGAAGTGGGGATGGGATCTAAAAGACAGGTTGTTGAGTTCATTTGGGATAAAATTCTACCAAATGTGCTTGCATCAACCAGGTCAAAACTGTCCAGTGTTTCCTCAGTTAAAGACAGAGTCGCAGAAGCAGTAAAAGTAGAGGCAGTTTTAAGATTTGATAAAATGCTAGATCTAATGGACTCTGTCTTCCTTCCGAAGTGGAATGCAAATTCCTCACAGAGTGTGTTACTTATGAAGCCCTTATAATTATTGGAAGTGGGGTTGAGTAGTTTGTCGATGGTTGAGAAAAGAAATTTGGTATTGTTTTTGTGACTGGCAATCAGTTTTGAGAAGTAGTTGTTTCGGGCTTGCTTAAGTGCACTGTTGTATGTTTTTACTAGATCACGAAATATTTGATAATTTACTGTCAATTTGTTTTTCCTCCATTTTCTCTCCGCTGCTCTGCATTTCCTCTTCAGTGTTTTTGTTTCCTCAGTCCTCCATGGTGGTATGTTTTTTATATGTATCTGTTTTGTTACAAAGGGAGCAGCTGAGTCGAGGCTTGACTTGAGTTTACAGTTAAAATAGTCAACAATAAAATCGCAGGGAGCTGGTAGAAAAGCAGGAGGATAGTTCTCTAAAATGTCTAAAAAATCTGCAGCCACTACAGAAGTCAAATAGCGCTTCCTCACAGTTCTCACAGGGGTCTCCTGTTGGATAAAACCAGTGACTCCAAAAAACACACAGAAATGGTCGGACACAGCCAAGTCAACAACAGAGGACACACTGATGGACAGAGGACCGTGACTAATGACCAGGTCCAGAGTGTGTCCCCTGTTGTGAGTCGGCTGTGTGACGTGTTGTCTAAAATCCAAGCAATTAAGAACATCAATAAAATCTTTAGACATAGGATCAGACAGCTTATCTACATGTAAGTTAAAATCACCAGTAATAATGATCCTGTCATACGTGCTGTGAATTATTGTTAAAAACTCAGAGAATTCATTGTTAAAAGCAGCACATTGTTTTGGTGGTCTGTATATTGTGATGCATAAAATTGAGGGATTGTTAAAAGTAAAGGCATGGTATTCGAAAGTGGTGTACTGATCAAATAAAATTTCTTTAACTGAGAATAAACCAGAAATGATTGATGCAGTGCCACCACCTCTCCTACCATGCCTTAATGAAAACACAGAGTTAAAATTTGGTGGGGAGGCCTCTGCGAGAACTGCTGATGCATCTGCCCCCAGCCAAGTTTCAGTTAAAAACAAGAAGTCAACATGGTTATCTAAAATCAAATCGTTAATAATAAAAGTTTTACCGGAAAGAGGGCGTGAATTTAAAAGTGCCATGTTTATGGTTACTGCTGTCTTTTGATCTGTGATGGGTGGTGGGAAGGCGAGATTGTCCTTGTTTATAGTTCTGATGCTGCGACAACTGGGTCTGATACTATTTCTGTTTGTGATGATGACGGGAATCGATGAGTAGAGAGGGTCAGCGGTGAGACTGCAGGTGGAGCCGGTTGTGTTGTGAGTGGTGGTGACAGTACCTGGGTCGTGTGGCATCAGGAGTCAGGAACGTGAAGAAGAAGGTGGTAGTGACGTGACTGATAATGATCCGAGCTGAACAGGTGGATGGTGATTGACCATGTGGTTATTGAGGGAGAAGTGAATGTTGGAGTAGAGCAGCCAGGCGTCACGGGGATTCAAGTGGAGGCCATCCTGTTTAAAAGCGTCCCTGCGCTCCCATAAAAGATTAAAATTGTCAATAAAAAACACACCGTGCTGGCGACAGGCGGTGGAGAGCCAGGTGTGGAGGCTCAGGAGCCTGGAGGAGCGGCCGATCCCGCGGCCGACAGTCGGCACAGGACCAGAGATGAAAGGTAGTACATCAAATTGTTTTAGGGCCTGAAAGAGCCGGGTGAAATCATTTTTAAGCATTTCTGATTGTCGTTTCTTTGTGTCGTTTGCGCCCACGTGAACGACCACCGCTTTGACAGAGGGGTGTGCCTCCAGTACTTCGTGGACCTTGGTGGCGATGTCATTCACTGTGGCAGCGGGGTAGCACAGCGTGGTGGAGAGGCGAGACCTCACATGTCTGACGGTGAAGTCTCCGATGATCACCCGACGATGTGGACTCCTGATGGCATCTGGTGGCCTTTCGGCGGTGGCATTTACCGGAGCGGGCTGAGTGGCCGTCCCAAGGTCTGGTAAAGTTTCTCCTGGGTTCCTGCTCCTGGGAACCAGAGGGCAGGATGGACCAAACGCAGTCGGGTTTGGCCGCGGGGTGAACACAAAAGCTGCTGGTTTTCGTAGAGTAGAGTGAGCCGCTGCCGAAACTGTGCTCCGGTGCAGTGCCGAGGGGGGAGCAGACCGTCTTCGCCCGGGCGGCCGCAGCGAGTCACGAGACAATGGTGGGAATTCCTCTTCATCCAGGACCGCAAACCTGTTTGACAGGCAGATATCCTGGGCTGGTGGAGGAGGACAGGGTGGTGAGAGCCTCAGTGATCCGCCACGGCGGTGAGCTGGGCGCCATGGGGCCGGCTGCCCCGGAGTAGAGCACCGGAGAGACTTGGGCTTGGCTCCAAGAGGTGCCCACTGGTCCCCGGTGGGCGAGCCGGTCCATGGCACGGTGTCGTCCAGGGGTCCTCCTCTGGCTCCAGCAGCGCTGGATCCCTGCGCTAGCATGGAGTCAATGAGGCGCTCATCTTCCCCGATCTGATGGAGAAGGGAGACCCTGGTTTCCAGTTCGGCGACTTTTTGACTGAGCCGAAAACAGCCATCGCAGGGGCCAGGTGGAGAGGTGAGTGGTGGCATGCTCCGTTGTCAGGAGGAAGCTTGTTTTGCTTTTGCTAGCGAAAAGTAAGCTCTACGGCTAGTGCTAGCTGGGCCCAACGACGGCTAATGCTAGCCAAGTTGACAGAACCGTCTTTCCTTCTCCGTGCAAACAGTGTAACAGAGGCTTAGGATGTTAATAATAAAAGTTTTACTGGAAAGTAAAAGCTTAGAAGACCACTCTACGGCCTCAAACAGTTTCTCCAGATGATGCAGAGACTTGAGGCCAGTCTCTGGGCATACCACGCCTGGAGCTCCAGTCAGAGTTTGAAGCCTCCTTCAACACAGCTCACTTGTTGTACATTAGACCTAATGATTTCTCGGGAGATAATAGTGTCAATCTGTGAGTTGTAAGCTCTCCTCATCACTGATCACTGTCTTATACAGTTTGGCATCTGCGCTGTTCCACCTGCGCCCACACCTACTGCCCCCCAACGTCGCCGCATCTTTACCTCATCTGTAGTAAAGGATTTTTCGGTTGCCTTCTCTGCATTTGACCTTTGCTCTGTGCCTGAACTGACATCTCCTTTTTGTCCAGACCGTTTCCTTTCCGCCTTCCACTCCACCTGCTCCCAGATCCTGGACTCTGTAGCACCTTTTAAAGCTGTATCTACTAGAACTACTTCTGTCCCATGGCTCAATGAAACAACTCAAGCCCTGAAGCTTCAGTGTAGACAAGCGGAGCGTAAATGGAAGAAGGACAGGTTACAGGTGTCACTGGACATTTTTAGAGACAGTCTCGCCACTTTTCAGAGAGCAATAGGGGATGCTAAAGGGCAGTACCTTTCCAACCTCATCAGCAATAATAGCCACCGCCCTGGAGTACTGTTCAAAACCATTAACTCTGTAATCAATCCTGTGTCTGTTGTTCTGAATGATGTTTCTGTGCAAACCTGCAATGCTTTTAAGCAATACTTTTTGGACGAATTTTTGTCTATTAGGCAAGCTATCACACGTGTTCCTACAGCTTTTACATCCACTCCTGCTGCACAATGTGTGTTTGAGAATTTTGAACCTGTCACTCTTGTGGACCTCAAAAAAAGCTGTCCAGGAGTTGAAGTCTACTACCTGTGCGCCAGACGCTGTCCCTGCTCGGATTACAAAGGAGGCCGTTGACATCTTAGGCCCATGTCTCGTTTCCTTCATAAACAGCTGTTTTAGTTTGGGCACTGTGCCAGCTGCTCTCAAGCACGCCATTGTTAAACCGCTGCTTTAAAAAAAACAGCCTGGATCCCTCCCTTTTGTCTAATTTCTCACCTGGCTTTTTTTGTCCAAACTGATGGAGAAGCTTGTTTTTTCACAGCTTCTGTCTCACCTTAATTCTAATGGTATTGTGTACAAATTTCAATCAGGCTTCAGGTCGAGACATAGCACCGAGTCTGCACTGTTGAGGGTCCACAATGACATCTTGGCAGCTCTGGACAACAAAAGTTCTGTCGTCTTGGTGTTGCTAGATCGAACCGCTGCCTTTGATCCTGTCGATCATACCATCCTCATTTCCCGACTTCAACACACTGTAGCCTGCAGGGTTCAGTTCTCAGCTGGTTCTCCTGTTATATATATATATATATATATATATATATATATATACATATATACACACACGTGGACAAAATAGTTTGAACCCCTCGGTTAATGAAAGAAAAACTCACAATGGTCACAGAAATAATTTGAATCGGACAAAAGTAATAATAAATAAACATTCTATGAAAATGAACAGAATTACTTTAAAAATAAACTCATCAAACAGACCTGGACAAAAATGAGGGTCCACTGAGAAAATACTGAAAATAATGTGACCATAAGGACATGTTAAATCAAGGTGTGTCCTCTAATCAGCATCACAGTGTCTACAAACCTGTAATCTGTTTCTGGGCTTACAGTAGTCACTGTGCTGTTTGCTGACATGGTGTGTACCACACTAGACATGGACCAGAGGAAGACAAGGACAGAGCTGTCTCTGGAGATTAGAAAGAACATTATAGAGCAGCATGTTAAAGGTAAAGGCTGTAAGAGCATCTCCAAGCAGCTTGATGTTCCTGTGACTACAGTTATTATTCAGAAATGTAAGATCCATGGGACTGTAGCCAACCTCCCTGGAGGTGGCTGCAGGAGGAAAACTGATGACAGATGGAAGAGACGGATAACAGGAATGGTAAGAAAAGAGCCAAGAACAACCTCTAAAGACATTAAAGGTGAACTCCACAGTGAAGGTACATCAGTGTCAGATCCACCATCCATCATTGTTTGAGCCAAAGAAAACAAATCCTAAAAAGCCAGACTGGAATTCTTCAAACTGCATGTTGACACAAAGCTTCTGGGAGAATGTCCTATGGACAGACGAGACAAAACTGGAACTTTACGACACATCAGCTCTGTGTTCACAGACGTTAAAATGAAGCATATGAAGAAAAGAACAGTGTCCCTGCTGTGGAACATGGAGGATCTGTTCTGTTCTGGAGCTATGAAGAAAAGAACAGTGTCCCTGCTGTGGAACATGGAGGATCTGTTCTGTTCTGGAGCTGCTTTGCTGCATCTGGAACAGGGAGTCTGAATCTGTGCAGGAACAATGAAATCTGATGACTATCAAGGTATTCTAGAGAGAAATGTGCTGCCCAGTGTCAGAAAGCTTGGTCTCAGTCACAGGTCATGGGTCTGTAACAGGATAATGAGCCAAAACATACAGCTAAAAACAGACAAGAAAGGCTCAGAGGAAACATTGGACTTTTCTGAAGAGTCCTTCTATGAGCCCAGATCTAAATCCTACTGAACATCTGTGGAAGGAGCTGAAACATCTGGAGAAGGAACCCTTCAAAGCTGAGACACCTGGAGCATCTGCTGATGAGGAGTGGACCAAAATACCTGCTGAGAGGAGCAGAAGTCTCACTGACAGTTACAGGAATGGTTTGATTGCAGTGATCGCCTCAGAAGGTTGAGCAACAAAATACTAAGTTAAGGGGACCATCATTTTAGTCCAGGTCTGTTTCATGAGTTTATTTTTTAAATAATTCTGTTAAACCACAGTTAAAAGCAACGTATGATTTTCATTGGTTAATTTTCATAGAATTTTTATTTATTACTTTTGTCAGATTCAAATTATTTCTGTGACCGTTGTGGGTTTTTCTTTCATTAACTGAGGGGTACCAACAGTTTTATCCACATGTGTAGCTGCTGGTCATGTTAGCAACAATCACACCCACAAATTCAAAACCATCCCCAAACCTGTTGTTACGGTAAAGTCTTTTCTCCAAAAAGGAGAAGAGACCAAGTTTCTAAGACGTGTGTTTACAGAACAACCTCTGAATAAATGAACATTATAACTCACCTCTAGAGGAGCAGACCAGAGAACAGATGATCAGAAAGCATAACACCCGTGTTCCTGCTGCCATTTGACCGTCTTCTTCCTCTTCTTCTTCTTCTTCTTCTTCTTTTTCTTTTTCCTCTGAGCAACACTTCTATCGGGAACTATATCCAACAAAGAAATGAAAGTTTAATCAGAAACTACACATTAATGTCGTTTACCGATTGTTATTTTTCGGAAGGAAGCCGTGAGCTGCAGCATCAGCGTAGAGAAACAGGAAAACATGGCACTGATCGAAAAAGACGTCAACCTCAACAACGACGATCTGCAGGGTGGAGCTTCATTTCCAAACCATTATCCAAATCATTACTCGCTGAAATAAATCATTATTTTCCGTCATTGAAACACCTAACAAACAAAAAATCAATAGAAGTATGGAATATTTATGAAGAACTGTTTTGTTAAAGAGATGCCTCTTTTTTTTAAAAGTTATGCAATTGTCAGAATTCTTTTAGTTTTGTTTATTTTTTTGGTTTGCTTTTTTCCCTTGATTATTGTTCTTTTTTTTCTTCTCTCATTCTTTATTTGAATGTTTTATTGTAACAAATGTCTGAAAGTTATCGGAATGAACTGTCTGTATATGCTGTAAATATAAATCTCACTGTAAATATGTACAATACACAATAAAAAAAAAGCTTCATTTCTGTAGTTCTGGTAAATCACGTGACTTCAGACTTTCACAGGAACAGGAGGACATTCATCATTTGTCTTTTTAGATCTAGAGGACACACTGATGATTCCTCCTATTTGACTGGTTACATGAGATGTGCTGATTATTGACTGACTGATAAACCAAACGCTGCTAGTTTTATCATCAACATGCTCAGAGAACAAAAAGGAGAAAAGACCAAGTTTCTAAAATGTGTTTTTAGAAAGCAACCTCCTGAATATTAGATCTGAACGTATGAACATGTTTAACTCACCTTCAGAGGAACAGACCAGGAAACAGACGATCAGAGAGAATGACGCAGATGTTCAAGCAGACATTTGATCGTCTTCTTCTTCTCGTGATCAGCACCTGGACTGGGAAAAATATCAAAGAAAGTTTTAAGTTTCAACAGTATACAGACGTTTACTGAAAATTAAGCCGTGATGTGCAGCGAAGTCAAGAAGCAGAGAATAAAGTCGCCGATAGAAAGACGTGACGCAGCGCTGACTGGAGGTGGAGCTTCATTTCTGTATTTCTGTTAAATCACGTGACTTCAGACTGACGTAAAAACATCCTACAGCTGCCCCTATAGTAGCTCCTGTTCCCTGTATTACTCCTATAACTCAGACAGAATACTTGGTCATAACTGTGAGCGTCTGCAGTGAAACTAATCATGTCAGTAATTTCAGCCTCCTGGTTCTCGGTCCTTGAGACCCGGATCTGAACTAAGAAGCAGCTTCAGGACATCCACACTTTCTCTCTGTAAGTCACTTTGAACAAAACTGAAGCTCCCGTCAGACTCACCTGAAGCTGTTTATCTGCTTCATCTGTCACCTCAGACTTCCTGCTTGTTCATGTTTAAGGAATTCAAGGAGTCACGTGACCAAATGGACCAATCAGTTCCTCCTTCAGTCAGCAGGATGTTTCTATGGAGAACAAATCATATGTTAATGCATTTATTTAACTGATCAGTGCAGCTTCTTATTGATAACTGATAGCTGCACATTAAAACAGTTAAACTAACTGTAAACTTCATATATTTAAACATGATGTTGTGTTGAAGTGTCTTCAGGTCTGACTCTGTCTCATAACGCAGGAAATCACTTTAATTTATGGACAAATCAAAGATAAATTCATGTTACTGATTGAATATTCCCTGTAATAAATGTAGGTAGATGTAGATATAACTATATCTGTGTATTTATCTACACCTGCTTTTCTGCTCATCCTGATGTCACTGTATGTGATGTCATCTCCTCCAGCTTCTCCTCCATCATCTGAAATCAACCAAAGAGACAGAATTTAATCTGTAAGTAACTTAAAGAATACTTAATGAAGAGAAAACTGCTGAACATGAGTAAACAAAACATTTCAGTCATTAGAACTGTTCCAAAGCAAACAGCTCCCTCTGCTGGCCACAGAAACACACCTGGAGAACAGAGACAGGTAACAGGATGCAGACTGGTTTATAGTTAATCATCTGTGTTCTGATCAACAAGGAAATGATGCCAATAAAACAGTAAATGTGTTTGTTCATGAAGAAAACAGTGGTTTGTTAAACTCAGAGTAAAGTTTCTACCTGATGTTCCATCTGTGAAGGACCTGAGAAATGTCTGCTGGCAGGAAAGGGACTTTAAATGTCAGATCAGAAGAGAAATAACAGAATTATCTTGTTTAAAGCTCAGATTCTAGTAAAGCTGCAGTTATGTTGACATTTTTATGTCTATTAACCAAACTAGAACTTTCTAAGCAAATACTTTCTGAGGCTGATTCTGGACTTCATTTGATGGTGATGAATCAGAACATGATTTATATTGTTACATTATTTAAAATAAAAGCTTGAACCTCCTCCTGTCTGAGTGAGAGAGGAAGAACAAACAGAGAGGAAGAGGGCGGGCTTTACATGGAGTCACATTAGAATAAAAACCATCCCTCAGACAGCTCAGTAGCACAATGGAGGAAACGTCTGTACGATGTCTGCTCTGTAAGTAGAGAATCTGTTTGATTTTACTGATGATGGAGGAGGAAACATGAAAGGTCTGCAGAGGAACTTTAAGCATTAACAAGGAAAGTGGACACAAAGAAACAGACTGGGATGAACTTAGAGCCATAAAATGTGTCTGCTTTATACTTTTACTGCTTCATACATCCAGTAGCTGAAGACCAGTTTCTAATCTCACTTTTTAAAGCAGACTTGTAGAAATTCAGTGTTCAGTCAGGTGCTATATTTACTATTAGAAGATTGTTCTGATCTATAGATGACTGCAAAGTAGCACATGGGTCAACTTTAGGATGTTCCTGTCAGGGCTCCCTCCTCACCCCCGTCCTTCCCACCTGACATCCCTAAATACCCCTTTTCCCATCTGCTTCTCTCCCCCTCTCCTGTTCCTCTGCCCTGCCTGTCTCCCATCTGCTCCCCTGCCCTGTCTCTTCCTTTACAGCTCGGTGCCTGAGTGGAGTCTAGCTTCTCCAGCTGACTCCACTCAGGCAATCAACCTCCTCCACGGCTCCCGGGCAGCTGACAATCATCATGCTAACGACTCACCTCCACAATAAGTACCGGCTCAGCCTTCCACTCCCTGCCAGAGTATTAAACAAGAACCACGCAGTTCGGTTTGCTCTCTAGCCCTCTACACGATCTGTTTTTGAGTTCCTGCCATAATTTCTAACTTTGTTTTCTCCTGCTTCTGTTCAGTTCAGCTGCCCGGGATCCCCCCGCCATCCTCCTTCCCCTCCGGCTCTCCCGACAAGTCCTCACCGGTTTCTCTTGCCTGGACCCCCACTCCTGCCTGGACCCCCACTCCTGCCTGGAACCCCCCACTCCTGCCCGGAACCCCCCGCTCCTACACCCTGGTTTTCCCCCACCTAGCCACCATTTTCACCCCCAAACAATAAACCACTTGCATTCAGCAAGCCCTGGTAGTGTGGCTTTCTGCTCGGGTCCGCCTGCTCAGTCCGTGACAGTTCCTTTGTAATCAGTCCATGATCAGAGTGATCAGGAGGCTCTGAGGTTTCTCTGTCCACAGTTATGTTGACGACACTCAGCTCTATGTGTCTGCAGACAAGCCCAGACTGACTGAGCGAGTGTTAAACTGGATTTTAGATAGAAAGGCCTGAATGGAACACATCAGTTTACTGCTGGAAGTTTGGATCAGAGAGGAACTGAGAACTCACTCATTATTATTCATTATAACGGGAGAGACGACATCAGCTATAATAATAATAAATAAATAATTTCTGCAGAGATTCGTAAGTCTTAGAGTCTGACGTGTTCCATCTTGGCATCTTTGCCCAGGTTTTTAATGTCCGGCCAGCAGGCAGATGGGTCCCCCCTATATAGAGCCGGGTTCTGCTCGAGGTTTCTTCCCTGTTAAAAGGGTGTTTTCCTGCCACTGTCTCCTTTGGGCTGCTCTGGGGGTCAGGCATATGGGTTCTGTAAAGCGTCTTGAGACGATTTGACTGTAATTGACGCTATATAAATAAAATTGAATTGAATTGAATTAATGCACTGCACAAGACGAGGCATACATCCAAAGAGGGAAGGGGAAACAAACAAAACAGCAACAACAAAAACAAAAAAGAAACACAAATCACAGAAGAGACAGCAGACAGGATGTGGATGAAAAATGCCAGACTCAGTATTTTGACTGTTATTTTTGTAATACTGTAATTATTATTATATATTGAATATAATATTGTTCCTGACTTCTCAAACCACCTGCAGTTATAAAACAACTACCACTGATGCTACCAGTGCTATTATATCTGTACCACAATCTCCCATTCTGTTTTTGAACATTTTTTCTGTTGGTTTATGGTGTGATTTATTATCATTACTATTACTATTATCATTATTATTATTATTATTATTATTAATATTATTATTATTACTCTACCACTATTGCTATTATTACTGGTATTATCACTATTATTAATATTGTCATATTATACTAGTATTACGATTATTATTGTAGTTACTAGATTATATACTTATTTTCCCCTCAATGTCTGCTGGTTACTATCACACATGAAATAACCCCATCAGCATTGTTGTTGTTGTTATCACATCATTACAATTTATATAATTTCATCTATTATGTATGTTAATTGGTTACTCTAAATTGTCCGTAGGTGTGAATGTGAGTGTGATTGTGTGTCTGTATATGTAGCCCTGTGACAGACTGGTGACCTGTCCAGGGTGTCCCCTGCATCAGGCTTCCTTTGTATGTTCTGCCAAAAGCACTCTTGTGAAGACATCCATCCTCCCCATGTTTGACTACAGCGATGTCATCTATAGAATGGCCCCTAAGTGGCCCTTAACAGACTTAATGTCCTTCATCACTCAGCCACCCGTCTGCTCCTTTCTCCACCCACCATAGTGACCTTTACTAACTGGTGAGTTGGTCCTCCCTTTACACCAGGAGACTCCAACACTATCTTTTACTCATCTGCAAGACCCTATCAGGCAAGAACTCACGGAACAGTGTATATGTGATTAATTAATTCCACTTGCTGCAGTTTAATTCTATTTATTGTTATTGGCTCAGTAGCGCCCTCTCTGGAGCTCTAGTATGCAGCTTGTTGTTCACTTGTTTTTTTTTATGAGTACACGTGCAATGTGATCTATCCAGATGTTGATTACAGTGTGTTCACATGTACTTAATGTTTTTATGTGTTTGGAGATGTGATTGGGGAGTGTGGGACTCTCTGGGAGCTGACTATGTAGTGAGCATTGGCCTGATGAGCGTGCTCCTTTCTTTAGTGGGTCGAGACGACCATGCCTGCTGACCAGTGGTTTCTTTATTTCCCGGCATTAAACGGCACAAAGAGGACAATATCGGCCTTCTGACTCCTTTATTAAACATAACACAACACAGAGTGGAGGGGTTTGAACCAGCCAGTGACAGAGTGCTACTGTGCATGGTTACACTCAGTACCTCTCCAACCTTCTACATCCCTCCCACAACAACTACCACCTGAGGTCCAGTGATCTCACAACACTCTCTGTCCTCAAGGTTTGCATTGTCCAGAATTCCTTTAGCTTTGCTACAACGATTGATTGGAATTCCCTCTAAAAATCTCTCAAACTGCCATTCCATCACCATACGTGTTTAAGCAGAAGCTGCAGCAGATGCTGGCTGACCGTGGCACATGCTGACTGTTTGCACTGAACTGCTAACATTAATCTAGATTGTTTAAACACTTGTGTGTCCTTTTTTGTAGCTCTGTTGTTTATTATCTTCCTGCTGTGAGCTCTTCCAAGTTCATTGTTGTAAATGTAGCAGTACTACGTTATGATTTATTGCTCTCGTTATCAATAATTGGGGCACCACCCTAGATTTCTAGGGAAAAAATTAATATTAATAAAAAAATTAATATTCATAAAAATTTTGATCAATCTCATATCAAAAAGTCTTGAATCCTCGGTTAAATTGACCACATTCTACACAAAGAAACACAAGACTGTAATTTGGTCTATAATGAGGTATTTATTAACTATTCTATGAAAATAATTACAAGTGAACTATATACAATGTAGATATGGTGTGTGTGTGTGCGTGCATGTGTGGAATGTGGGAGTGTGTGTGTGGTGTGTGCATGTGTGAGAGATGTGGAAGTAGGTGTGAGAGAGAAGGAAATATGGTGAGGATTAGCCAGAGCTAACCTGACGAGGTAACCGGTAATTTGGATTAAGAATTCTAATGATTTGTAAAAGAATAAATTGATTAAATGAATTAATTGACCAAGCGGTTAGTACATCACCCATAGAATGGAATCAGAGCAAACTCAGCTGGAGTTACTGAAGTGAACCGTCATGGGGCTGGGACGTGCGAGGCCTTCAGATTATGCACACGGTCTGGACCGGCAGGTTCGGAACGGTGTGTCGTCGTCGTTGTGGCCGCCTGGATGTCCTGCCGCAGGTTGATCGGTTCTATGCAAAGACCTGGTCCAACAGGTCTCCGTAGTTCTCAGCTGAGTGCTTAAAAATGATGGTTCTCAGGCTTTAGCCAAGAAAAATGGGTGTTGATGAAAAACGGTCGAAATTAAGAAAAATAAATGCTGGTTCTGAATCTGTTCTTCAGATTAAAACGAATAACGAGCAAAATGTCTCCTTAAGTTACAAAAATGTTAAAAGATAAATAGTTAACAAAGTTAGATGGTGAGGGAATTTCAAAGATAGGAAAAACGCGCTTTAGGTAAGAAAATAATGGGAATCTCTGTTATGGATTCCCCAGGTAGTAAAAAGAGTAAGAGAGTGCTGATGTGGGCTACGGCTGACTTTATCTGTGGGTCCAGCTAAGGGGAGGACCTGGGCGGAGAGAGAGAACTTTTAGGCGCGAGTCTGGTGGAATTTGGAATCTCTTTGTTCTTACAGAGTAGAGAAGAAAGAGGAATCCAGAATGGATTAAAACATGATATTAAACGCGCAAAACACGATCTGTCTATCCCACCATATTCAGTTGTGTGAAAGTGAAATGTGTAGATTAATACATATGTTCATATGATGTGAATCATTTCATTCATAACTATATGTTTATGTTTATGACATTAAAAATATGTATCACAGTGAGAATATAACAAGTCAGAGATTTGGTAACAGGTAAATACAATGGTCATCATTCAACCTAAATGGAGAGGAAATTCAGAGATTAATAAGGGAATTCATTCCAAAATCATAGTATCCTGGGGAAGAAATGATTAAACATCACAAATTAATAAATCGACTTCTATCAGACATGCAAATATGATCTTCAAATATGTCATAGATGAAACACTGTGAGTAACTGTGGTAAATCTGGAAAAACCAAATGCATATAGAAATATTAATTTGGCAAGTGTTTTTGTTTCAGTTCAGTTCCAGTCTCTTTGTTTCAGTCAAAGAGAGAGAGAGGGTGACTCCAGCCTTCTGCCATAAAGTTTTACGACTTGTTATCTGATCTGTGGAATGCAGAGACGTCTCCGACTGAGGGTCTCCTAAAGCTGAAAAGGGATTTTAGCATGAAAGTTCATTAAACAAACGTCCATAGCATATAATTGAAAGTCATTGTCTTTTAAAAAGAAGAAGTTATTCCAGGGGTTTAAATGTTCACAGGAGTTCCATCCTTCTGTGAATGAAAACCTACAGAAATACAAATGTCTCAATCCTCCTATAGAGATGGGTGTTGGTCAGTGCTGGAGGGAGGGAGAGCTTATCTGAGTTTTGATCAGCTCAGGAATTCCAGAGCCTTTGCAGTCTTGCTACATATTCCCCCACTTTGGAGCGATGTTCGTTGTATCAGACGAACTTCGGTCCAACATCAAGGTCATCCGTGGTCGTCAGGAACACAGGATCAAACTCAGATGCTGCTCTGATTCAGGGCTGATGTTTATTAGTATCAGGAACAGGAATCCTAAGGGTTAGTGGGTTAGCTTCTGAAACAGCTTTATTACTGACTAGTAAGGTAAAGTAAAAGAATCAAGATTCTAATAAAGAGTAGATAAGGCCTATGGGCTTAGAGAATAAAAATGAAACAAAATAAGGTAAATTAAAACAAACCTGAAGCTATATATGTCACTTCTGAAAATGTAAATCCTTACAGAAGTGTTAGATGATGGTTAAGTTATTTAACCGTATATGAGGTGTAATTGTCAGTAGTTATGAATCCAAGGTGTTCTGTTAGAGTGAGAAGATATATGTATGATTTACCTAAAGCTGGTGTCTTGAAACGTGTCAGACAGAAGTATATTTATCTACTGGGTGAGCAGACAACTTGGAAAACAGAGTTATGAATTCACGGTACTGGCAGTGATAAGAGACGCGAATCTTATGTTAACGAGAATCAAAACAGAGGCTGCAGTCAGTTGTGCACTTGATACGATGGGTTTAACCCCCACTTGTGCCTATGGAGTTTAACGAGGGTGCTAATAAAGATATTAAAGGGTGAACTTGACTGAAGACAAGACACCTGTGGTTGAGAGGACCTCAAGTGATTTTTCACTGAGTCTAAAAGGAAGGACAACAGCTCTGTTTATGTTAGTTTTAGTAAACTGTCTTGGTTTGTTGTGATTATATTATTTAATTTGGTAATTTCCTGACAATTGGATTGTATGGTTGTTTATTTGTTAAAGTTAGGCATATGATTGTAAAGTTATTTATTTCCTTTTATCTCTAATTCTACAGTTGAATTTGTAAACTTAGAAATTTATTTCTTTGCCTGTTAATTTTACAATTGGATTTGTAAATTAAGTTATTTATTTTTCTCTGTTAATTCTACAATTGGCTTGTAAAATTAAGTTATTTAATTTTGTTCTATTCTACACCTGTTGTTTTTCTCTAGGACGTTTAGTTTTTCCTAATTATTTATTTAGTTCTGGTATGAGATCTGACTGATTTATTGCTTCCCATGCAGTCTTTATGAAGTTTCGGTACGATTTTTATGTATTCATTCAAAGTGGACGGGTTTTTGTCCCTATCGATTTTGTTTTGATCGATTACAGGACAGGTTTTGTCCTTAATCCTGTAGTTGTCAGACCATTGAGGGAGGAGCTTTCGATCGAGCTTACCCCCACTTAGTTTAGTGTTCTCAGGTGGTTGGGCAGAGAGGTAGGACCATGTTTTGTCCCCCACTTGGTGGTTATTTTGCGTGAGGTTTTGGTCACTTACATCAGTCGTATAGTGGGAAGCTGTGTGAGCTGTATCAACACAGGCTTCCTCTGGCTGGAAGAGCAGGTGCAGTAGTAGAATCCTTTGTCTACCTGTCATTATTTTAAGGAGTGGAACTTTGGTTGTTTCATGTGGAGTTCCTGTGATGGCTATCAGAAGTAGGAGTAGTCTGGTTTTAAACTTTCTGTGGTTGGCTTTTCCTATCTGACCTGAAGTCTGGTGAACGGTGTTCAGGCTGGGATTTGCCCATGGTGATTCATGGCCGTGTGTCAACGTCACCCCCCTGTGGTGTCGGGTCACCACGAATGAAGGTGAAGTGAGAGGGCCAAAAGCATGAAAAAGTAGGCCGATGAACACCAGAAACGTGGCGAGGACAGTAGAGAGGAGCCAAAAGTGAGAAGCCGAGGAGAAGTGCAGAGAGCGCAGAGTGTAGGTATTAGCACTCACAAGATCTGGAACCGGGCCCTGTGTGTCAGAGCAAAGTGAAGGCAGGGTCATAAGGTCAGAGGCAGCTGCCAGGGAGACCAACACAGGAGAGTGAGTGGCCTGTGGGGCAGCAGAGGGAGGGCGAGTGAGCTCACTGGCCATCAGGGTGGGAGGGTGGGCACAAAATTCTGGGCTGGGCTGACATGTGGAGGCACCTGTCCAAGAAGTGTCCACAGGAATGTTCTGGATGGAGAAAGGAAGACCAGGGTCTAGTGGAAGCTGGAGGTCATGCAGTGCTGCCCTGCTGGTGCACTTGATACCTGCAGTTTCAGTGACATATTCAGACTGTGGACAGAGGTGGGTTGCAGGAGTGGAGTCATCCACTGTGCAAAGGAAGACATCATATGGGCTCTGTGGAGCCTGTAAGGTGTCGTCTGTGTGCTCTTGGCTGTAACTCTGTGTCACAGTGTCATCAGGAGCTGCGATTGGCAGAGGCTGGCGGACCTGTGCATAGATTACAGAGCGTTTAAAGTCAATTATGGGTTCAAAGCGGTTGAGAAGGTCCTTCCCCATAAGGAAAGGAGTGTTGTCCAGAGATGACACATACACTGGATGGATCAGTGTCATATGTCCTATCTGAAGCATCAATTCAGCCCTAGTGGACAACGTGACCGTCGTCTGTGCATATGGCTGGATGTTTAAGTCACAGAACTGATAATCAGACTTTCTACCTGTCCTGTGCAGTCTGTGCTGTAGTTCCTGGAAAAGAGGGAGTGACATTATTGTGATGTCGGCTCCAGTGTCCAGAAGTGCGTCCTGATCCAGGACACCTTCAATGTTTATCGGTAGGAGAAATTGTCGGCCTGTTCCTCCTTTTTCAGTGAGGTGGCTCAGGAATGTCATCGGACCAATGAATGCATTGGTCTCAAAAATTTCATCATCAGAGTCTGGTTGGACTTCTGAGAGCGCACTGAGGAGTTCTCGGTCATCACCCCCCTGTTGGGAATCTGGCGTGTCAGTCTCAGGGTCTGAGTCAAAGTCAGGTTCATCAGCTTCCCAGTTTGACATATGTTCTGTGTCATCTGGTTGGCTGGCAGGGTTGTCATATTCATGGTTGGAGTGTTCAGTCATGCATTGTTGTAGGTCTGAGTGCATTGCATTTTCATGAGGTCCCAAGTAGAATTCTTCTCCAGCCGTGGTTGAGGGACTGAAGGAATCCGTGGAGGAAGACACAGACGTTACAGAGTCATGCTCCGACTTCTCTCGTGTTTTCCGGACCTCTTGGAGCAGCTGTTTAAGCTCCTTTACTTTTTGGGAAATGTGAGGGATGTCAGACTCACCCGTTCCACTGACGTGGTTCCGTCTGGGTCTGCCTTTCTCATCATTCCTATGCGAGTAGTTGTCACGGGATGCACCACGACTGTGATGTCTGTCCCAACGGTTCGACCGTCCCCTTCGTGGGTGACCTGGGGGCCGAGTTTGGTTAGGAACAGGTTTCATGTGGTCCTGGCGGTTGCCAGTCCAAGGTGGTTTGACAGGTTTGTGGGCCTGCCTAGGTCCCTGAGGTGAGGACTGTTTCGGTGTTGAGTCAGGCCGCTTAGCTAGTGGTGGATGAGTAATCCGACCATGTGAATTGTGGCCTGAAGTTCTTTCAAGCTCCATCAGTGAGGGAGGGCTGTCAAGACGCAGAACGGTGTTATGTTTTGCTGATCTGGACTGACTCTGTCTCTGTTTAAAGAAGCCTTTTGCAGCCTTCTCACGTAGCTGTCGGCTGTCTAAGGAGCGTGGACAAGCAGACACTCCAAGATGGTAGCTAGTAGTAGGATGCAGGTGTTCAACAAAGAGAGATTTGAAGAACAAATCTTCCTCCATTCCCGGTTTGTTTTGGGATCCAAAGTAGGCTAGACGTAGCCTGTGGTAATATTGATGGGGATTCTCTGATCGTCCCTGTTTGACCCGAAGGGCAGGTATCAGGCCAGTGTCTGGCATGAGGTCGCGGTATTCCTCTTTCAGGGCCTGACACAGCTTTTCAAAATCAGTTCTGACATTGAGAGGTTGGCGGTCGATAAAGCTGCTGACATCACGACTGGATGTCATCTTTACCAGACAAATCTTGTCATCTACTGAGGCGAGTGGACACCTCTTCAAAAAGAAGTTGATGTCAGACACGTAGGTTAGGATGTCATAGTTGGAGTCATTAAAATTTGGTTCAAAACGCTTTATGTGTCTAGCTATGCTGTCTAAATCACGGACTGTGGAACCCTGGGGTAATGGGTTACCTGAGTCCAAGGAAGACCGAGGAAGAGGGCGTGTTACAGCTCCGTCCAGGTGTGCATTGACATCCTGGAGACGGTTGGCCGGCTCCTGTGTGGGCAAACGAGAGGGAGATAAAAACGGTTTTCTCTGAGCTGCTGGAGGAGATGGGGTGTATCTCCCCGGTTCGGTGAGCTCAGCTTCAAGTTCAGCTAGCTCTTTTGGTTCGATCTTTTGAATTTCTAGTGGTTCTGCAGCTCTGACTTCAGCGTCATGCAACTGTCGTTCGAGGTTTGCCACATAGCGGCTGTTGTCTTTGATTTGAGATTCTAAGTCATTGTTTTCAAACACAGCTTTCTTTAGAAGGTGTTTGGTTTCTGTATAGTCCTTCTTGGACTGTTCCAGCTCTGTCTCTACAGTTTGAAGCTGGATTTGTTGGTTAGAAATTGCTTCTTGCAATCGGTCATTTTCTGTCTTTAATTGATGTATTTCTTGGTTTGATTCAGCATTTTTGCTTTGAAGTTGAGTGATCTGGGCTTCCGATTCAGCTACACGTTTCTGGGCTTCTACCCTAGCTTGGTGTTCTTGCTCTATCTGGGTTTTAGTAGTTTGGTTCTGCTTTTTTAATAGTTCATTTTCCTGATTGCGGGCTTTTAGAGTTTTTGTTGTTCTCTCTAAGAGTTGAAAAGTGTTTTGAAGTTGTGCTGACATCACAGCAGCCATTTTCCCTAAGATTCTTGACAAAAATTGTTTTTGCTTGTGTGTTTTTGAGATCGCTTCCGTCAGGAGCTCTGTCATTTTGGATTCAAGGGTAGAAGGACCAACATTTTGGATTTTTCTTACATATCCAGGTAACATGTCTTCAGTCAAGCCACTTAAAGCGTCATCTAAGCTCATCAGGGGGTCGCTGAGGTCAGACGCATCTGGGGCCATGTCTTTTAATGAGAGCAAATGGACAAATGTTACAAACAAATTTACAACGAAACAATTTTAGCACAAGTTGGGCTGGAAAAGTTCTGTTTTTGGAATCGGAACAACCATAACAACAAGTGAGATTATTCAAATGCAGTTAGATGTTCTCAAAAAGAAGAGTTTAAATAATTTGGTCAACAGCCTGGATTTATCTACATTTGTTTTTGTAAGATTAATTGTTTCAGTGTTCAAGTTTAGAAGCTCAATTACCATAGGTAAAGGAGAACTAATTCAGCATTGGTTAGTTAAAGGCATTCAGTTGTGGAAAACCATTTAACTATGAAAAAGTTTCAAAATAAACATTAAATTGCAAGCTTGATTATGCACATTAAATGTTTACTTAAAATGTGCTCAACTGATTAGTTGATGCAAAAACAACTCACTTAACTTGTGTTTAAGTGATGAGTCAGAATCTGTGAAAATTGCTTAGGTTCAGAATCTGAACTGAAAATCAAAAAGTGGATTAAAATTCAATAGTGGGTTAAAATCAATTGAATAAGTGCATGAAATGTTTAATAATAGCTCTTAACTACAATAGTTCAGTTTTACATTCAAAAATAAGTCATGCTTTTCGATTAAAATGCGTTTCAATGGCTTACATGTATTAGAAATTGCAGAGTTTCTGCTTTAAGAGTAATACTTCAAAACAGCCACAAGATGGTGCCACTGGGCTTGTTCTTAATTTGGTGGTTGAAGGCCGGGCTAATGCTAGTTAGCTCGCTGCTAATGCTAGTTAGCTCGGCGGCTAATTGTGCCTTATCTAATAAAATTAGGTCGCTGTGGATCTTAGCAAACAGCAACGAAGGTTATATTTAACCAAGCAATGAATGTGTGTTGGGCACGAGACACATGCTAAATTACCTCAAGCTGCCGAAGCAGAGTTAGCAAGTTCGGTTAGCTACTCCGAACGCTAACTGGGAGGCTTTTGAACAAACTATGCGTTCCGGACGTTTCATCGGTAAGGCATAGCACTGTTCATGAATTCCAGGCCTTATTTTTAATTGTTTTAGTCGACAAATAAACGGTATCAAGATGGATCAAAACTTTTCAAACAACTCAAAGAGCTCAGGCTAGTTTAGTTAGCAACACAGGGACTGACTGCAGCTTCAGCTGACGTCACGGATCAACAGCGCTCACGGCAAAACAGATTAATAAAACACAAGTGCGTCCACTAATGTTATCAATCCGACGTGATATAAAAACAAAACAGCGTTTCAAGCAGTAAATTACTTACACAATTTGATTAAAGGAAGACATATGCTCACACAGCAGATAAAGAACCAGTGTATGTGAATGAATGGCAGAGGGAGGCTTCAGCTCCCGATGATTGAATAATAGTGTTTCTTTGTGCAAAAAAGGTTTTTAATCGGCCTCGGACGGGGAACCAATATATGTAGCAGTACTACGTTATGATTTATTGCTCTCGTTATCAATAATTGGGGCACCACCCTAGATTTCTAGGGAAAAAATTAATATTAATAAAAAAATTAATATTCATAAAAATTTTGATCAATCTCATATCAAAAAGTCTTGAATCCTCGGTTAAATTGACCACATTCTACACAAAGAAACACAAGACTGTAATTTGGTCTATAATGAGGTATTTATTAACTATTCTATGAAAATAATTACAAGTGAACTATATACAATGTAGATATGGTGTGTGTGTGTGTGCGTGCATGTGTGGAATGTGGGAGTGTGTGTGTGGTGTGTGCATGTGTGAGAGATGTGGAAGTAGGTGTGAGAGAGAAGGAAATATGGTGAGGATTAGCCAGAGCTAACCTGACGAGGTAACCGGTAATTTGGATTAAGAATTCTAATGATTTGTAAAAGAATAAATTGATTAAATGAATTAATTGACCAAGCGGTTAGTACATCACCCATAGAATGGAATCAGAGCAAACTCAGCTGGAGTTACTGAAGTGAACCGTCATGGGGCTGGGACGTGCGAGGCCTTCAGATTATGCACACGGTCTGGACCGGCAGGTTCGGAACGGTGTGTCGTCGTCGTTGTGGCCGCCTGGATGTCCTGCCGCGGGTTGATCGGTTCTATGCAAAGACCTGGTCCAACAGGTCTCCGTAGTTCTCAGCTGAGTGCTTAAAAATGATGGTTCTCAGGCTTTAGCCAAGAAAAACAGGTGTTGATGAAAAACGGTCGAAATTAAGAAAAATAAATGCTGGTTCTGAATCGGTTCTTCAGATTAAAACGAATAACGAGCAAAATGTCTCCTTAAGTTACAAAAATGTTAAAAGATAAATAGTTAACAAAGTTAGATGGTGAGGGAATTTCAAAGATAGGAAAAACGCGCTTTAGGTAAGAAAATAATGGGAATCTCTGTCATGGATTCCCCAGGTAGTAAAAAGAGTAAGAGAGTGCTGATGTGGGCTACGGCTGACTTTATCTGTGGGTCCAGCTAAGGGGAGGACCTGGGCGGAGAGAGAGAACTTTTAGGCGCGAGTCTGGTGGAATTTGGAATCTCTTTGTTCTTACAGAGTAGAGAAGAAAGAGGAATCCAGAATGGATTAAAATATGATATTAAACGCGCAAAACACGATCTGTCTATCCCACCATATTCAGTTGTGTGAAAGTGAAATGTGTAGATTAATACATATGTTCATATGATGTGAATCATTTCATTCATAACTATATGTTTATGTTTATGACATTAAAATATGTATCACAGTGAGAATATAACAACAAGTCAGAGATTTGGTAACAGGTAAATACAATGGTCATCATTCAACCTAAATGGAGAGGAAATTCAGAGATTAATAAGGGAATTCATTCCAAAATCATAGTATCCTGGGGAAGAAATGATTAAACATCACAAATTAATAAATCGACTTCTATCAGACATGCAAATATGATCTTCAAATATGACATAGATGAAACACTGTGAGTAACTGTGGTAAATCTGGAAAAACCAAATGCATATAGAAATATTAATTTGGCAAGTGTTTTTGTTTCAGTTCAGTTCCAGTCTCTTTGTTTCAGTCAAAGAGAGAGAGAGGGTGACTCCAGCCTTCTGCCATAAAGTTTTACGACTTGTTATCTGATCTGTGGAATGCAGAGACGTCTCCGACTGAGGGTCTCCTAAAGCTGAAAAGGGATTTTAGCATGAAAGTTCATTAAACAAACATCCATAGCATATAATTGAAAGTCATTGTCTTTTAAAAAGAAGAAGTTATTCCAGGGGTTTAAATGTTCACAGGAGTTCCATCCTTCTGTGAATGAAAACCTACAGAAATACAAATGTCTCAATCCTCCTATAGAGATGGGTGTTGGTCAGAGCTGGAGGGAGGGAGAGCTTATCTGAGTTTTGATCAGCTCAGGAATTCCAGAGCCTTTGCAGTCTTGCTACATAAATAAGAAGTTGTTCTCAACTGATCTTACCTGGCAAAATAAAGAATAAAAAAATAAGGCTCAACTGAAGCTGAGACGGAAGAAGTTTAGGAGTCATTTAGTGTTAAAGTTTATTACTTACACTTTAGCCAATGTGTTATTGTTATTTTATTTAGTTTTGTTGTTTGTGTTATTTTTTTAACATAGATTGACTCACTGACCCTCTGATTGATTGATTGATTGATTGATTGATTGATTGATTGATTGATTGATTGATTGATTGATCAGATTACAGATAGTGAGAACATCTATCCTCAGAGCAATCAGACCATTCAAAGCTTCTAGTTCTTACAGCTTAAAAATCACCAAAATGACACCATCTATGAGCCACAAAGAGTAAAAACAGAACCAATGAACTACTTATCTGTGATGTTCCCTTCAATCAGAAACCTGAATCAAGTCTGACCTTAAAATGATGATAATTCATCAAAGTCATTTTTCTTCTATGTCTCATTTAAAAATTCAAAAAACAAAACAAAAAATCCCAATCAGATTCTGTATAAAATTAAAACATTCTGCATCCCTCAGTCAAACAATAAGGACACTAATGACTCAGATGAACTGCAGTGTTTCCACAGAGCAGAGAGGAGACAAGTTTAGAAATAAATTTAAAGAGGGTTTAAAACCAAAGAAGTTTTCCTTAGTAATATTTACTATTGTGAATAATGAACCTCAGTTTTTTGTGGATAATTTTCTTTGAAAACAAACTCTAATCAACCTGAGTGTGATTTCTCTTTAGTTCTGCTCTCTCTGATGAGCTGCAGAACAAACCAGGTGAAGCTGAACCTGAGTCCAAACAGATCTCAGTTTTTTAGAGGAGATTCTGTTTCTCTGAGCTGTGAGGATGAAGACAGATCTGCTGGATGGACTCTGAGGAGAAACACCACCAGAAGAACCAGAACTCAGTGTGGAGATGGATGGGGAAGACCATCTGGTTCCAGCTGTACCATCAGCAACATAGTTCCACATGACAGTGGAGTTTACTGGTGTGAGTCCATGGAGGCAGCAGCCAGTCAGAGCATCAACCTCACTGTTTCTGGTAAGATGAGCTGTGCAGTCAGTGCTGATGAAGCTGTGTGTGAATGGATGAAATGCTGTAGTTTGTCTCTGTGTTGAGGTGGATCAGTGATCCTGCAGAGTCCTGTCCTCCCTGTGATGGAGGGAGATCCCCTCACTCTGAGCTGTCAATCAAAGCAGGACTCCCGCCTCCCAGCTGCTTTCTATAAAGATGGCTCCCTCATCAGGACTGAGCCCGGAGGACACATGACCATCCTCCATGTTTCCAGGTCTGATGAAGGCCTCTACAGGTGTAACATCAGCAGTCATGGAGAGTCTCCATCCAGCTGGATCTCTGTCACAGGTGAGGACAGGTGTTTTCTGCACCGACTTCAGCAGGTTTCAACATTTATGTGATCATAAATATTAATTCTCTCTTCAGGGAAACCCACAACCACCTCTACTCCTACATCCACCTCTACTCCTACATCCACCTCTACTCCTGGTTCTCCTGGTTCTCCTCTTCCTGTGGTCCTGTCTGTAACATGCTTTATTCTGCTGGTTCTCCTGGTTTTACTGGTTCTACTGGTGAGACGTCGTGTTCTCAGGAGACCTAAAGGTGAGACAAACTCAGAACAATGTCATCAATTAAATATTCTTTAAGATTCTTACAGAGTAAATTCTGACTCTTTGGTTGATTTCAGCTGATGGAGGAGAAGCTGGAGGAGATGACATCACATACAGTGACATCAGAGTATTACATCATCAACAGCAGCCAATCAGACGGAGCAGAGGTAGAGTTTTATGTGCTGAGTGTCCAAAGTTCTTCTGTGACAACATAAATAATTTATTTGACCTTTCTAGGAGTCACTCTACAATAAGACATGTTTCTCCATGAAGAATGTTTCACTGCTTCTTTGTTTCTTCACTGACGTCTTCTTCTTCAGTCTCCTGGATGGAGTTGTGAGGATCCAGGTTTGACTTCAGACTGTTCGAGTCCGTCCTCAGCAGGATCAGTGTTTCAGCCAATCACAGAGCTGAGGAAGCAGGAAGTACAGACTGCAAAGCATTCTGGTAGTTGTAGGAATTCCCCCTCAGAGCCTCTTCTTTGTTGTCTCTGCTCACAGATCACCAAGATTTAAACTTATTGCAGCTTTAATCCTCCACATCTTTAACAGAACACAGTTTCTACATGTGATGATTCATTTTCAGTGTGTTCTTGGTGTGCTGGACTGTGTGTTGTGTCTCCTGTGGTGAGTCTGTTAAAGGAAACCAGCAGCTCTGTGGTCGTCAAGGTTCCTGTTTCTGATCAGAACTCTTTGTGTTCCACTGCAGGCAGCTCTAAAAACTGTTAACTTTCAGTGTAATCCAGTTTTTCAGTCAACCAGCAGAACATTTTACATTAAACCTATTTCCATATCTGTGTTTAAATTCTCAATCTCACGTTGATAAAGTTGATCATTTTCTGATTTCCTCACACCTCGGCCTGTTGACACGTTGATGCTTTCATGTTGTGGTTGAAGATGTTTGACTTAATCTAGCAGCTCTGAGGTCAGAGTTTTCTGTGCAGCAGTAGAGGTGTTAAAAAGATAAAAACTGTCAAAGTATGACCTGTACTTGGTGGTGTTGTGGTCACTTGTGTCTGCAGTTGATAGATAGATTAAACCTTTATTAATCCCACAGCAGGGAAATTTACAGTGTACAGCAGCAAATAGAACGCTTGAATCAAAGAGATTGCAGCACACAGTGCATTTATATATAAATAAAAATATTTTCTTCAGAAGAAGAAAAAAAGCAGTATTTACAGCAAAAAAATTTTGAATTGCACAGCATCAATATTTACATTTTTTTATTGCACAGTTTGTAAATGGGTGAACTGAACTACTGGGAGCTTGATTGTAAAGTGTGACTGCAGCAGGAAGGAAGGAGCTGTGGTATCTCTCCTTTAGACACCGTGGGTGAAGCAGTCTGTCACTGAAGGAGCTGCCCAGTGATCTTACTGTTTCCTGCAGGGGGGGGGAGGTGTCCTCCATGATAGACAACAGCTTTGTCATCATCCTCCTGTCTCCCACCACCTCCACAGGATCAAGGGGGCAGCCCAGGACAGAACTGGCTTTCTTTACCAGTTTGTTTAGTCTCCTCCTGTCTGCAGCCGTGATGCTGCTCCAGCAGACCACTCCATACATGATGGCTGATGCCACCACAGAGTCATAAAAGGTTCTCAGAAGGACCTCAGTTTTCTGAGCAGGTGGAGTCTGCTCTGACCTTTCTTGTAAAGTGCGCTGGTGTTACTAGTCCAGTCCAGTTTCTTGTTAAGTGAACACCCAGGTACCTGTAGGAGTCCACAATCTCAATGTCCGTTCCCTGGATGTTCACTGGTGTAGGAGAAGTGTGTCTGTTCCTGCTAAAGTCCACCACCAGTTCCTTAGTTTTCACTGCATTGATCTGGAGGCTGTTCAGCAGGTACCAGTCCACAAAGTCCTGGTTAAGTTCTCTGTACTCCTCCTCATCTCCGTCCGTGATGAGGCCGACGATGGCAGAGTCATCAGAGAACTTCTGAAGATGGCAGTTTGTGGTGTGATGGGAGAAGTCTGCAGTGTAGAGGATGAAAAGAAAGGGGGCAAGGACAGTCCCCTGTGGGGCCCCATACTGCAGACCACAGTGTCAGACACACGGTCCTAACTTGGTTTTCCATTCCAGCCTCTATGCAGAGGATCATTGTGTGTCTTGGTTCTGTTCTGGTATCAGCTGTAGAACCTGCAGTGATCTGGATCTATCTGACTTTACAGAGAGCGATCCAGCTGCAGTCTACTCGGCAGTGAAAGGAAGAGAAGACGTCACTTATGGACAGATGGTCTTCAAAGACGGTGGAGGCCGATCAAAGACCAGAGGTACAGCTGCTCTTCTTTGTCTCCATGGTGGTTCAGCTGCAGAACAAGAGTCCAACAGTTGTAGAGACGACCGACAGAGGACACTGGAAGCTTTATTCACAGCTCAGAAACACAGCTGCAGCTGGGTTTTAGTGGTTCTGGAACAAGTCTGTCATCAATAACCTGAACTTAAATGTAAATAAGTGTTGAAAACCTGGATAATAATTCACAGAAATGTCCAAAACTGTGATACGAACATATAATAATTTAAAAACACCTGGATACTAATGCATAAAAGGGTCAAAAACCTCAATATTAATGAACAAAGAGGCTCAAAAGCGAGGAAAGAGACACAACACAAAGCGGAAGCAAAAAGAATATTTTTAGTTTTCTCAAAAACAGAACTACAAACATAGATGGCAGAACTACAACCAGAAATACTGATTGAGAAGGTAACAGAACAGACTAGAGCTCCTACTAGTAGGAGGGTGGACTGGAACGACAAAAGTAAATTTAATAAACGACCGAATTAACAAACGACCCACGTAAAGTAAGACCTAAACAGGAAGCAAACAATATACAAAAAATACAAAATTACCTGAAACAAGAAAGCAATTTGGCTTTGCTAGAATTGACTAGAATGATTGGTAACTGTTACTGGCGCAGACTGTAAAAACTGCATCAAAAATCATTGGATCCCCTCTGCCTCAAATTGGTCAGCTCAGCCGGTGAGCTGAGGGGCCAGATGGTGGGATTGGGGAATGTGGATCTGAGTTGGTACGAGCAGCTGGGAACCCAAACTGAAACACAAGAGAGTAGTTGAGTGTTGATAGTGGAAAAAGAGCCAGACGTGACTACTACTACTACTATGGCGGCCTCAGCCGGGCTTCAACATGGATCCTCCAGATATCGCGGTCCATCATACACGCGGCCAGCTCTCCCTCACTCTCAATTCCAGTATCCCTCTTCAGTATATCGATGTAATTTATCCTTCTCCGGCCTCTTGTCCTATTTCCATGCATTGGTGCCCAGAGTATAAGGTCACTAGCAGGTAATTCCTTGTGACGAAAGCAATTCAATGCTAGCTGCATTCTCCAACCGGCCACTGCGTCTCCAACTTTGTTCATTCCCTTATATACAGTGCCTTGTGAAAGTATTCGGCCTCCTTGAACTTTTCAACCTTTCGCCACATTTCAGGCTTCAAACATAAAGATATAAAATTTTAATTTTTTGTCAAGAATCAACAACAAGTGGGACACAATCGTGAAGTGGAACGAAATTTATTGGATATTTTAAACTTTTTTAACAAATAAAAACCTGAAAAGTGGGGCGTGCAATATTATTGGGCCCCCTTGCATTAATATTTTGTAGCGCCACCTTTTGCTGCAATTACAGCTGCAAGTCGCTTGGGGTATGTCTCTATCAGTTTTGCACATCCAGAGACTGAAATTCTTGCCCATTCTTCCTTGCAAAACAGCTGGAGCTCAGTGAGGTTGGATGGAGAGCGTTTGTGAACAGCAGTCTTCAGCTCTCCATTGGATTCAGGTCTGGACTTTGACTTGGCCATTCTAACACCTGGATACGTTTATTTGTGAACCATTCCATTGTAGATTTGGCTTTATGTTTTGGATCATTGTCCTGTTGGAAGATAAATCTCCGTCCCAGTCTCAGGTCTTTTGCAGACTCCAACAGGTTTTCTTCCAGAATGCTCCTGTATTTGGCTCCATTCATCTTCCCATCAATTTTAGCCATCTTCCCTGTCCCTGCTGAAGAAAAGCAGGCCCAAACCATGAGGCTGCCACCACCATGTTTGACAGTGGGGATGGTGTGTTCAGGGTGATGAACTGTGTTGCTTTTACGCCAAACATATCGTTTTGCATTGTGGCCAAAAAGTTGGATTTTGGTTTCATCTGACCAGAGCACCTTCTTCCACATGTTTGGTGTGTCTCCCAGGTGGCTTGTGGCAAACTTCAAACCAGACTTTTTATGGATATCTTTGAGAAATGGCTTTCTTCTTGCCACTCTTCCATAAAGGCCAGATTTGTGCAGTGTACGACTGATTGTTGTCCTATGGACAGACTCTCCCACCTCAGCTGTAGATCTCTGCAGTTCATCCAGAGTGATCATGGGCCTCTTGGCTGCATCTCTGATCAGTCTTCTCCTTGTTCCAGGTGAAAGTTTAGAGGGACGGCCGGGTCTTGGTAGATCTGCAGTGGTCTGATACTCCTTCCATTTCAATATGATTGTTTGCACAGTGCTCCTTGAGATGTTTAAAGCTTGGGAAATCTTTTTGTATCCAAATCCGGCTTTAAACTTCTCCACAACAGTATCTGGGACCTGCCTGGTGTGTTCCTTGGTCTTCATGATGCTCTCTGCACTTTAAACAGAACCCTGAGACTATCACAGAGCAGGTGCATTTATACGGAGACTTGATTACACACAGGTGGATTCTATTTATCATCATCAGTCATTTAGGACAACATTGGATCATTCAGAGATCCTCACTGAACTTCTGGAGTGAGTTTGCTGCACTGAAAGTAAAGGGGCTGAATAATATTGCACACCCCACTTTTCAGGTTTTTATTTGTTAAAAAAGTTTAAAATATCCAATAAATTTCGTTCCACTTCACGATTGTGTCCCAATTGTTGTTGATTCTTGACAAAAAATTAAAATTTTATATCTTTATGTTTGAAGCCTGAAATGTGGCGAAAGGTTGAAAAGTTCAAAGGGGTCGAATACTTTCACAAGGCACTGTAACTCGCTGTTCAGCACGTGATGAAACCACTTTATATTGAGGACTGCCCTCAACATATGGGTGTAACAACCATTAAGGGATTTCTCTAAGGCCAATGTCATTGTCCAAGCCTCACATCCATAGAGTAGGACTGATTCCACGGTTGCCCGAAAGAGGTGGACTTTGGTATCCCACGACATCTTAGACTTCCAGATGCTCCTCATCTTGTTGAGCACCTGCCAAGCGAGTGCCTTTCTGATTTTCAGGTATTTTTCTGTGGATTCGACCCATGATCCTAGATACTTAAAGTCCTCCACACTTCTAAGTTCTGCCCCGGAGGTTGTTCTGAGATGAAGGTGGTCTTTGATTTTGTCTTGAGCAGCGCAAGAGGAGTTGCGACCCTTGTGTTTCTGTGCCACATGCACACAGCACTGAAAGGTTTCAAACATGGAAGACGTGAACAGGTTACCGAATGCTAATGTGACTGGTTCAGTCACAGTCCAACGTAGAAAAGATGTCAATAAGATGAATGTTTATGATGAAGTGTCAAAAACCTGAATATTAATGAACAAAAATGTAAAAAAAAAACCTCAATATTAATGAACAAAGGTATTAAAAACCTGGATCTTAACAGACAAAAGTGTGAAAAACATGTATATTAAGAAACAAAAGTATCAAAAACCAGGTTACCAATGAACAAAAGTGTGAAAAACCTGAATATTAATACACAAAAGTGTGAAAAACCTGAATATTAATACACAAAAGTGTAAAAAAAAACTCAATATTAATGGACAAAAGTGTGAAAAACCTGAATATTAATACACAAAAGTGTAAAAAAAAACTCAATATTAATGGACAAAAGTGTGAAAAACCTGGATCTTAACAAAAATGTGGAAAAACCTAATTACTGATGAGCAAAGGTGTTAAAAACCTGAGTATTAACTAACAAAAGTGTCAAAAACCTCAATAACAATGAACAAAAGTTTCCCTGGCACCTGTTGACTCATCCATACATGAAGCTGTTGATTAAATCTAGCAGCTCTGAGGTCAGTGTTTCCATCCTGTACAGCAGCAGAGGTGTTAAAAAGATAAAAACTGTCAAAGAATGACCTGTAATTGTTGTTGTTAGTGACACTGTCTGCAGTTCTAACCTGGTTTTCCATTCCAGCCTCTATGAAGAGGATCATTGTGTGTCTTGGTTCTGTTCTGGTATCAGCTGTAGAACCTGCAGTGATCTGGATCTATCTGACTTTACAGAGAGCGATCCAGCTGCAGTCTACTCGGCAGTGAAAGGAAGAGAAGACGTCACTTATGGACAGATGGTCTTCAAAGACGGTGGAGGCCGATCAAAGAGCAGAGGTACAGCTGCTCTTCTTTGTCTCCATGGTGGTTCAGCTGCAGAACAAGAGTCCAACAGTTGTAGAGACGACCGACAGAGGACACTGGAAGCTTTATTCACAGCTCAGAAACACAGCTGCAGCTGAACGTCACATTATCGGCTTAACTTGCTTGGAACTGCGACCGAGTAGGTACTAAAATAGTACCTGGTACCAGGTACTACATCCTGATAAAAAACCTCACAAACCAAGTAGAGTAGAGCTGAGTATGCTCCTCCTGGTGTACAGCTAGGCCGGTCAGAGTGTTGGTTTAGAATCCCTGATGATGAGAGGAATCCAGAGGCAGGCAGAGGTCAGGCTGGTCAGGGAAATGGAACCATCTGGTGGGTGGTCTTGAGGCTGGTCAGGCAGGCTGGACCAAGGGTTGTAGTCCCCCAAAGGCTGGGTTGTGGTCCACAACAGCCGAGGTGGGACCCCTCTGGAGGCCGGACTGGGAACCGGTGAAGGTCAGGATGTAGGGCAGATACAGGGGGACCCCAGCTGGGCTCAGTGGTGGGAGCACTGAGGTCAGAGAGAAAGAGCGGTGCCAGGCAGGGGCAGAACAATCCGGATGTTTTTGTAGAAATGTGTGAAAAACCTGGATACTGATGTCCAGAAGTATCTAAAGGAATCTGTGGGTTTTTCATACCCTGACAGTTGTCTGGCAGGCAGAGCTTCACTCTACTGATTTATTCACAGATGTTAATGTTCAGTTTTACTGTTTTTGTGGTTTTTTTCAATAGAAAAACTAGATATCAACACCTTTGCATAAAAACGTGATTCTGAGACAATATGAAAGAGCAGAAGGACCGATTCTCAAACTGGTCTGAACACAGAAAGAGCTAAAACTCATCTCTGTTAAACTCATCTGCCAAAGCAGATCACTATATAGAGAGGAAACAGGTCAGTTTCACACCACACCTCACTGGAACCAACAGAAGGAAGCTGCTGCTGTGGTTTTTACCTCCTGAGTTGAATTATTCTGAGAATTCAGCAGCTTTGTGGTCGTCTTCTTTACTGTTTCACGCGAATAATGTCCAGTTATATTTGGGTTGTTAGTCATTAACAGCAGCAGAAGAAGGGGAACAACATTTATAAAGCTCCTAATGAGTCTTATTATAAAGCTACATGGAAAATAATTAGTTTAACACTGTAAAGTAACCGTGCTGGTGTCAGTGAACTGATTTATTTTCTGTGTTTTGTTGTGCAGCCAGCGATCTAGCTGCAGTTTACTCAGCAGTGAGAACAGAAGAAACCAGCTATGGACAAATAGTCATCAAACCAAACAGGAGCAGAGGTACAGCCGCTCTTTATTCTCAACTTTGGAAAGAGAGAAGAGAAATGTTTCCTGAAATGTTGAACTGTTCCTTTAAAATCATCAGGGAGAGAAACCACAGGGATGTCCATGAGTACTCAGACCCTTTAGTGACCTTCAAGAATCAATGCCACACTTCAAAAATATTCTGTCACAGCTTCATCATTTTAAATAATACTTGTAAAAGTACAGGAGTATAGCCCGGTCTCACGGGGATTCGTGAAACTGTCACGTAAGTTTTAGTTTCGGTTTCGTGCGCACCAACACGATTTCGTCATGTTTTTCGTGCCGCTCACCACGAAATGCGCACCAATGTATTTTAAACGGCGGACTTTTCGTGCCACTCAGAACGTATTTCAAAAGAATGTGTATATTATATTTTTAATGTAAAACCGTGGCGAATCCAACGCTATATTTTGCATGACATCGTTCCTAAACATAACCCTAACCATAACCATAACCACAACCTAACCATAAGCCGGTGGTACACTTACCAATTTGCATAGGAATTTCAAGAATGTCCGGCGGCCGGCGGCCGCAAACGCGATCACACAAGCAGTATACGCCGATGGACAGCTTAGATCGTCATGAATCCGCCGGTATAAACCACTTTCAGATGTGATTACCACAGCGAAAAACATTTCGTGGTGAGCGGCACGAAAAACATGACGAAATCGTGTTGGTGCGCACGAAACCAAAACTAAAACTTACGTGACAGTTTCACGAATCCCCGTGAGACCGGGTTGTATCTGCAGTATCTGATTATTAATCCTGATGCATCAAATGTTCAGCAGTGTTTTACTATCTGAGCTGTTTTAACTGATCAGCCGCAACATTAAAACCAGCTGTAGAACATCACGTTGCTTCTCTGCTCACTCCACAGGTCTGAGTTTATTCAGGCTCAGTTCCTAAAAAAAAAAAGCATCTGAAATTAGTGGGGACTCTCGAAGTCATCATCAACCATTATAGACTCAAATGATTCAAAATTTGTCCAAAATGATTCAAAATAGGTCCAATTGGGTCCAAAAGTTCACAAAATAACTCAAAATGTTTCCAGAATTACTCAAAATGTGTCTAAAATGATGCAAAATTTGTTCAAATGGTACAAAAAGTTCCCAAAATAGCACAAATTGTGCACCCAACTTACTCAAAATTTGACCAGAATGATGCAGAATTTGTCCAAATAGGTTGAAAAGTTCCCAAAATAACTCAAAATGTTTCCAAAAATACTCAGAATTGTCCAAATGATGCAAAATTTTATCCAACTGGCTCAATACATTCCCAAAATCACTCAAAAACTGACTAAAATTACTTAGAATTTGTCCAGAATGATGCAGAATTTGTCCAAATATAAAATTAAATAACATAAAATATTCTTAAAAATACTCAAAATTGTCTCAATGAATTCAAAAGTTTCCGAAAACGTTCCCAGAATGACTCAGAATTTGTCCAAAATGATGTAAAAGGCCCCCGCCTCAACATGGTAATTTTGCTGCATATTAACATGATTGTGTTGTTTTTGTGCAGAGCTGCTTGTTCTCATTCTGTTTTCTCTGTTTGTGTTCAGAGTTTCCACTGGAGCCTCAGGTCATCTACTCATCACTGAAGTAGTCCACCAGTCCAACCAGTGAGCTGCTGGCCTCTAACTGGTCCACACAGCCAGTCACAACACAGTACATTCACTTTTTATGGAGATTTTTAAATGTTCTCACTCAGTTAGATTCATACAAAAGAGTGAAGAAACTGCAGAAACTAAAAGACTAAAACCAGAACATCTTAAATGTCTCCTGTTGAACAGAATGTAATGGTAACTAGTGATTCTGTGTTCTGTTATTAATATCTTATTTATGCAGCAGCGATCAGGTTTCTCTGCAGGATCAATAGTTTGCTTGCTGTTCTTCTCATGTGGCTCTGTGGGTTTCAGAGATGTTGGATGGAAAATTTGACTGGTTCTGGTTGGTTGTGGCTAACCGATGTGTGTGTCTGTTCAGTGTAGATAGCAAAGGACACACCTACAGAAACCACAACCACGCAGACTATAAACAGCATCCTCTACTGAAAACTCTGTACAAAAGTGCCCCTCCCTTTTTTTTTGTTTACAGAAGGTGTGTTTAAAAAGCATGTTTAGTTCAGAAGCTGTTCAAACTGAGAACGTTCCTGTCAAGAGAAGCCGTGAACGAGCTTCTTATCATGTATAAAATATCCAGGATAAAATAAAACAACACTGAGCAGTTTGATGTTTGTGGTTTTGTTGTGAGGTCTGTTGAGCTCATTATCAGGACGTCTGCTTCAGTCAGCCTGAGAACATTCAGAGACATCAGCATCTCAGCTTTCACACATTTATTCCAGTTGATTTACTGTGATCCTCACAGACTAGTAGAAAAGAACATCATCTGCATAGAATGAAACAGTGAATTAAACAGTTGGACATGATAGCCATTGCCATGCTTCTCTGCTTGCTTTGCAGAATTAAATTTGATGATATATCTATTGTGAGTTTGTAGTTATTTTTTAGAAACACCTTCCACCAATCAGTGGAAATATTTGGTACAAATAGAAAAGAAAAAGCCTTATATCACTGCTTGTGAAATATTGCTGAATGTGTGCTGGGTCTGCACTAGTCTGGTCTAAGTCTTCGGTCAGAAAGACTGCAGCGAGTCCAGAGGTAGTGATATAGAGTCTTGAATCCAGTCCACAAAGAGGGGAACAAGGTGTGTGGGTGTGTGGTCATAGAGGCAATTATGCACAACACGAGTCAGAACACACAAATTTCCGAGGCATGCCATCTCACCGCTGCCACTCCTTCTGCAACTGAACACCAGAATAGCAGTACGCATGCATTATGGGGGGCAGCCATGACGTAAAAGGAGCCGTCTCTTAAAGGCACAGTGAATGAGAGCAGGGAAATTTGCACAGCCGCACCCAAGTTCAGTCACTGAATTTGTAATAACTTACAAATGTCCCTGCTGTGCCGTTCTCAGTCCTGTGGCATCTCCAGCAGGGAGATGAGCTTCGCCACTGGCTGGGTGCAGGTAGTCCCTTTAACTCGTTAAAGTACGGCGGCCCGCGGGCGGGCCGTTTTTTTATCGGTATACGCTTTTTTAAAAATAGAAGGACACTGCAAACACGATTATACAAACACTATACACACATAGAAAGCTGAGATTCTCATGAATCCGCCGGTATAAACCACTTTCAGATGTGATTACCACAGCGGGTAATATAAACACATTTATCCAACAAACAACAAGTCATGTAAACGTGCACAGCTCACCTGTCGACGCAGTTTGGACGCTCGTTTCTGGTCATAAAAGAAGATAATCCACAAAAACCGGCCAGAACCCAAGCTTAGCCATCCAGAGGAAACAATCCAGTATAATACTTTGGCCAAAACATGTCTCGAAATAGGTAAAAAATCCAGAAAACGATCGGCTCCGTGCGCGTGCACGCGGCGTGTGGTGGCGCTGTGCGTTTCATATTCACTGCATCTTTCTATTATAACTTTATCATACACGGTCCTATTTTCTTTGTTCGCGATTCAAAATGGATACTGGAGGCTTCTCGACCGCTTCAAACCGGACTTCAACCAATCAGGTGACTCGTTTCCGCCTACTTCGGCGATGTAGCCAACCATGGCCGAGTCTGACAGATATCGATTACATCACTTGATTGACTTGTTTCTCAGCAAATCACGCCGGAGGAACCGTTAGATTGACAGGCCTGGTAGCCAATGAGCTTGCTGAATGGCTTGAATATAAATCCCGCCTCTGCCAGCGGCTTTATATGATATTTCATTCGTGAGCTCCGGGCTCCACCTGCTGTTTCTCTGTATTCCTCTCAATCTGTGTGTGTGATCGACACTGAAGCCTATCTGAAGTGATTTTTTGAGTTCTTTATGAGTTTTTGGAATGAAAATGAAGTGAAAATGAAGTGAAAATTAATTTATACCATTCTGTACAGAGTGTGCACAGTGTATAAAGAGTGTATCCAACATTGACAGGGGCGGAGCATATCAGTACAAATACATGTGTGAAACACTCATTTCTTGTAGTATTGCTCTGAAATTTTGACCTGAACTATGTAAGACCCCAGGCTTTTGCAATATTGTGTTTTCAAGCTGTTGCAGTGCTGCCACACTGATTTTCAGGTGTTTTATTAGGGAAAAAATGTAGGCGAGAAAAAAAATTCATCCTAATTCAGTGTGTGCCAACATGAAATACTCTGTGCCAGTAGCACCTAGAGTAATTCTGACTGCACTGGGTGAAAATTCAGGTTGTCAGCTTTCAAATGAGACCCCAACCATGCATGTACTCCAAACAGTTCAAGAACAGCATTCAATTTACTTTCTGTAAATCTCAGTAGAAATTTCGGGCGGAAATTGTCCAAACCTTGTCCACTTCAGCAGCGCGGATCCTACTGTCGTCGCTGGGGATCACCTTAGTGACTCGTCCTATCGGCCACCGTGCCCGGGGCAGCTGTGGGTCAATTACCATGACCACTTGACCCGTACAGAGGTCTGGGGTGGAAGTACACCATCATCTTCTGTGGTGAAGGTTAGGGAGGTAGCATGAGCCTCAAGAACAAGGAGAAGCATGTGCAGAGGCAGGTGCAAAACCAAAGGAAAATGTAAAGTATGCCATAACTGATCAAGCTGAAACAGAAATAAGAAAATCCACCCGTGAAAGAGTTGTTTGACATTTTACACCTAAAATGCAGGAACTCAAAGAGCAAGAGTTAATCCAAAAGGAAAGAAAGTTCCAATCACTCTATGGAAAGTGGAAAATTAAAGTGAGAGATGCTCGCACAAAATTAAAGGAAGCATGCCCAGAAAAGGACTTGTATAGCATGATGGATGATGTTGAAATACTTGACTCTGACTTGAAACAAACCTATGACAATATAAGAAAGCAAACAGTCCCAAGTCAAGAAATCAGGAGGAAAGTTGATGCATGCTCTGCTGTAACTCTGGACTTATTGCGATTAATGAGAGTACAGCTAACAGTAGAAGAAAGCGAGTTTGATGCTGTAGCAGAAAAGGCAAGATTACACATGCTCCTTGATAATGAGTATGCCAGATCAATATATGGATCTACTGCCTCCAGAGTAACTGCACACAGCCCTCATTCTGACCATCTCTCAGAGTCACCTAGCATCTCAAACAAGAGAGCAGAGACAGCTGCACAACTAGCTGCAAAGAAAGCCGAAATACAAATGGAAGAAGCTATTGAAGCTCAAACTCGAGGAAGCGCGAGAGATGCTGTGAGATCGCGAGATTCTGCGAGAGTGACGAAAATTCAACATGGCGGCCCCCAGCTGCTAGATTAGAAGTAAACAAATCGCCGTTTTCTCGACTAATTTATATTTTAAAAAAAAAAACAACCTAAGTAGCCTGCTCAAGATCGTAGAAGTAGTGCTAAAGGTGGAGGACCTCGAGAGATTTATCGACGACTGCTTCATCCGGTGCACGATGGAGGAACCAGCCACCCAGACCCCGACCCCAAACCCAAACAAGAGGAAGAAGGCCGACTCCGCGACTGACACACAAGACCTGTTGACCACGGATATCCAGGTAAGTGTTCTTGAATCTATTAATAAAAAACTCGATATCCTTGGTCTGCTTCACCAGGAGATTAAGGACCTGAAGACAACCCTGGAGTTCACTCACCAGCAGATAGAGGACCTGCAGAGAGACAACTCAGAACTCCGGTCCACGCTGACAGCCGTCACTTCAGAGGTGAGTACACTTAAAAAAGAAAACAAAACCCTGAAGGAGACCGTCCTGGACATTCAGTCGAGGAGTATGCGGGAAAATCTGATCTTCTCTGGCATCGCTGAATCCACACCGGATAATCCAGAGTCTTTGGTTAAAACTTCATGGTGTCAGCGCTTAAAATCCCTGCGGACACGGTTAAAAACATCACTTTCCACCGCATCCACCGGATTGGACCCCGAGGAGGAAACCGCCCACGTCCTATCGTCGCAAAGTTCGAGCACTTCCAACAGAAAGTGCTCGTAAGGAACAAGGGACGGGAGCTGAAAGGTACGTCTTACGGAATGAATGACCAGTTTCCCAGAGAAATAAACGAGAGGCGCAAAGTTTTATACCCCATCATGAAAGAACACAGGCAGAAAGGTAAACGGACCGCACTAGTTGTGGACAAACTATACATAGATGGGCAGTTATTTCGGGAAACTTCTATTACACCCTGGCTCTTCTAATAATAATAATAAGAATGATAATAAAGACTTAAACACTTAGTATACCACCTATTAATTTAGTTTAGAAAACGTAATTAAAAAAAAAAAATCAAAATCACATGAATGTAAATATGTCACCCTCCTTATCTACACTCCCCACTGGAGAACCCCCTCCTCCTCCTACTTTTCTGTCTCTCCTTCTCTATATGTTTCCCTTTACCCCTCTCCCCCTCTCACACACTCACCCCCCTCATTTTCACTTACACTCTATGTACCCCCCATGTTTATTGTGCTTCTATGTTTTACAATGTGTTTGTTGATAATGTTTCAGGCAATGTTGTGCTATTATATAATGTATATATAGATCCTGACTTGCTATGTACATCGCTCTCCAACGCCCACAGCTCACAGACAGCAACAAACAGCTCACAGGGACACACACAGACGATACTCTATATTGCTACTTATTCAATGACTGAACATCTTTCTTTATGTTCAAGTTAAATATTGTAGCCTGGAATGTTCATGGCATACGCTCACAAACAAAAAGAGTTAAAATTATGGATTATGTCTCCAAATTAAAAGCAGATATTTTGCTCCTCCAAGAAACGCATTTAGTAGAATCAGAAGAAAAATCTCTATTAGATTGTAATTATAATATCATCTTTTCATCTTGTTATAACAGCAGACAAAGAGGGGTCTCCACTCTCATCCATAAGAGAGTACCATTCACTTTAAATAGCACAATAACAGACTCAGAGGGCAGATATATTATTATCCAGGCAACAATCTTTAATAAATTATATTCAATTGTTAATCTGTACGCCCCAAATAATGATGACCCAGCCTTCTTTCATGTGGTTTTCTCCCACTTAGCAGACCTATCTGCTAACTCAACAACCATTATCGGTGGCGACTTCAACATAGTATTAAACCCGTCACTAGATCGATCTCATAGTCCAATACATGCAAAACAACCACAATCAGCAAAAGTCATGCAGGATTATATGAAAGATTTTGGACTAGAAGATGTCTGGAGACTCAAAAACCCAACAAAGAGGGACTATACTTTTTTCTCTCAGGTGCACCAAACATTCTCAAGAATTGACTTTTTCCTCTCAAATAACTCTATCGCACACAAAGCTACTACTAAAATTCACCCAATCATTATCAGCGACCATGCACCAATATCTCTCAGCCTGCAGACAGATTCCATCCCTAAACCTCCTCTGACTTGGCGCCTAAACATCTCTCTACTCGAAGACCATGAATTTGATCGAATAATAAGAAGTGAGTGGGCAGACTTTCTAAAAAACAATGACTCCAATGATGTATCTCCATCTTTACTTTGGGAAACTGGAAAAGCCGTAATCAGAGGCAAAATAATATCGTACTCCTCGTACAAGAAAAAAAGGATCAACAACTACAGGAAGAAATTGAGGAAAAAATTAAAGAACTTACGGAGAACTATGCAATAAATCCAAGTGATCAATTATGGTCTGAACTACAAAATGTTAAACTACAACTTGATAATATCTTATCAAAGAAAACAGAGTTCTTATTACAACAGCTGAGACATAATAATTTTGAACACAACAATAAAACAGGAAAATTTCTTGCGAACCAACTCCAGCGCAATAAAGAAAAATCCTTCATAACAGCAATTCAGGATCCCTCAGGAAAATACACTCAGTCACCCCAGGAAATTAATCAGACTTTCTATAACTATTACCGGAGTTTATACTCATCAACAGTCAACCCTAACGAAGAAGATATTCATAACTTTCTTGACAATTTAAACTTGCCTGAGCTAACATCAGATCACAGAGACACACTCGATGCTCCATTGTCTATCAAAGAGTTACAGTGTGCATTAGACAGTATGCCAGCAGGCAAGGCACCTGGTCCTGATGGCTTCCCTGCTGAATTTCTTAAACAATTCTGGTCAATGTTAGCACCCCTGTTCTTCAGGACAGTGACAGAGATTAAAAATAATGGTTATATAAGTTCACATATGAATACAGCTGCAATTAAATTATTATTGAAACCAGACAAAGACCCTACACTTCCCTCCAGCTATCGACCTCTGTCACTAATCAACACTGACATCAAAATTATCTCAAAAGCACTCGCCTCTAGGTTGGAGAAAATTATCCCGTCAATGATCCACTATGATCAAACTGGTTTCATAAATGGCCGACACTCCACCAACAATATCAGAAGACTTCTTAATCTAATCTCTCTGACACAACACCACAATAAAGAAGCTATCGTTATGTCACTGGATGCAGAAAAGCCTTTGACAAAGTCAGTTGGTCTTTTCTCTTCGCTGTGCTTCGCAAATTTGGATTCGGAGAGTCGTTTATCCAGTGGATATCAGCCCTGTACTACTCACCCAAGGCTACAGTAACCACTAATGGAATCACTTCACAAAGTTTCAGTTTGCAAAGGGGAACGAGACAAGGATGCCCACTCTCTCCTTCATTGTTTGCGATCTTTATCGAACCATTAGCAACAGCTGTACGTCAAAGCACTGATATCAAAGGTATATGTGCTCTGGAGACTGAACACAAAATTAACCTATACGCAGATGACATTTTACTTTACCTACAAGAACCGAAAACCTCAGTGAAGGAAGTATTTAACCTCATTACAACCTTCTCACGTCTTTCAGACTACTCCATCAACTGGTCAAAATCAATCATATTACCTTTAACAGAAAACTCATGGAATCCCACAGTCCAAACCTCGAATTATTCTATTCCTACTGGCAACATCAGATATCTGGGCATAAATATTTCCTCCAAACTCTCAGAGCTAGTTCACCTCAACTACACCCCACTTTTGGATAAAGTCTGTGATGATCTAAGGCGATGGAATAACCTCCCCATCTCCCTTTTGGGACGATTAGCTACGGTTAAAATGAAAATATTACCTAAAATCAACTACCTCTTTTCCATGATTCCGTTTAAACCCACATCAAAGTGGTTTCAATCGTTAGACTCTGCCATTGGTAAATTCTATTCAAAGAACAAAAAGGCTAAAATCAGTCTGGCCACCCTCCAGAGGAATAAATCAGAAGGGAGACTGGGAGCCCCCAACTTCATGTATTATTACTTAGCCAACCAACTTCAGTATATCACCAAATGGATTCATCCACATGTAGAATATAACTCCTGGCTGGAACTAGAACAGTTCGATTGTAACCAGATCAAAATCTCTGACCTGCCCTTTATCACTTCTGCCCTTAAACATTACTCCTGCTTCAAGAACCCAATGATCGCCTCCACCTTGTCTGCTTGGTGGAAAACGTTGGAGGTCACAGGCTCCCAATTAAAACCCAGCATACTGTCCCCAATCTGGCACAACCCTGATTTTGCAAACAATAAAAGAGCTCTTTATTTCAGGACATGGGCAGAGAGAGGAGTCACCCACCTCCACCACCTTTTTGATGATAACATATTTAGGACATATACAAACTTATTCCAAACATTCGAAATAAGAAATGGAAACTTCCTCCACTACCTACAGGTAAAGAAGACGCTTACAAGTAGAATTCCATCGCTTCAGTCTAATCCACAGCCAACTGATTTACAGCCACCTGAATTTGTCAAATATATTGCGAAACTGTCTCCAAGAAACAAAAAGAACCTCTCAAAAATTTATAGTTTACTCTCAAAGACAGATTCTATTCACCTACCAACTCACAAATGGGAAGAAGACTTGTCCAAATCCTTTGACTCTGATTTTTGGACCCAGATCTGTGAAAACACATTTAAAATGACAAAAAATACCAACTTACAACTGATCCAATTTAAGGTTCTTCATAGAACGCATATAACCCAATATAAATTATATAAAATGGGCTTCTCTAACTCAGACACATGTACTCAATGCACCCAAAACATGGCTGACACATATTTTCACGCTCTTTGGCTATGTACACCTGTCTATCAATTCTGGGCACTAATCACACAGAAACTCTCCGATATTTTGGGCTGTGGGATTCCACATTCCCCGAACATTTGCCTAATTGGTGACCTAACGCTAACAGCCTTACCGGTTATCCATATCCAACCCACACTTGCAGCTATCACCATTGCCAAAAAACTATTTTAGTCAACTGGAAAGATAAGAAAGCCCTCAACATCTTCCATTGGCTAAACCTCCTCACAGAACACATTTCACTGGAAAGAATGTCTGCTACCCGGAAAAAACAATTGGACTCATTTAAAGAAAAATGGTCTCCATTTATTAATTCATTAAATATTAACTTATAGCTCCTGCTTGTATGTGGGCGTATGCCACTGCCTCCATTATTTAAAAAAAAAAAAAAAAAAAAAAAAATCTGTAATACCTGTTCTGTTTGTGCATATGGTCTAACTTTCCTCTGTTTTATTTCAGTTTATTAACACTACAACTCTCAAAGATTGATAGCACCATGGACTTCAAGACCGTATGCATGCACTGGTGGTGTCCTTCCTCTAGGGTTCCCGGGGTTGCTCTCTGGCTCTGCGGGGTTGGGGTGGCTTGTGCCCCTCTCCCTGGTGTTGGATGTCTCGGGTGTCTCCCCCATTGAGCTCTAGGTCTGCTGGGTCTGCACGCTCTCCCTGGACCTCGGGGTGTCGGCGGCTGATCTCTCCTGGGCGCCTGGCTGGACCTGGGGGCTTGGGGTGAGTCGGCCCCTCCGTTGCTCCCCTGTCCCTTCCTGCTCCGCTACCCTCCTCCTCCCTCCTCTCCTGCCTGCCCGCCCCTCCTCGCCCCTCTCCCTCTCCCGTGGGGGGCCGGTGGCCCTCGGCGGGCGGGTGGTCTGGCGCGGGGGCTGGGTGTTCTCTCTGGGGGGGGTGGCTCTGGCCCACCTGGGCACAGGCCTTCATCCTGGCCTGTGTGCCCCCACTGGAGTCCAGTTTCTGCTGGCTGGGGGCCTCCGTCCGGGCCTGGTGCTGTCCTGGGGTGTGGTGGGGTGGGTGGGGTCTCGGGGGCGCTGCGGGGTGGGCGCCCTGCGTCCTTGTCGTGCCGGCTCCTGGGTGGGTGTGGCGGCTTGCGGCCCTCGCTTCCTTGTGGCGCGGCCTGGTCCCCCCTTCGGGGTGGGGTGCCGCATGTGGCTGACCTGTGTTGGGGCTATGGTGCCTGCCGGGGCGCTGCTCTGATCTGCAGCTCCCGGGGGGTTCTTGTGCCAGCTGGGCCAGTTGGTTCGTGTGGGCCCTCCCCGGTCCCTTGCCTCTTGGCTCTGGGGGCCCTCTGTGTCAGTACCGGTGGTCTTGCTACCTGCCTCCCCCACTGCTTTGTCCTCTTGGACCAGATCCACACCAGAATGCCTCTGATTGTGCACTTCACATTTTTCACACCTCACTGTAAATAGCAACCTTTAGGCACATATAGGGACACAACATTTAGGGCCCCGAGGGCAGGTGGGGGTGGGAACGATGGGCACTGTGGTGGGGCGGGTGGCAGGGCTATACTGCCCTGTCTCCCCCTCATCACCCTCTTGCCTGCCTCCCCTGCTCTCCAATCTTTTTTTTTAATGCACCACACACACTCACCTTGGGGCTAGGTCTGGGTTGGCTAACGCCCCCCCAGCCTCCCCACTTTTAATGCACCACATGACACCCAGGGTTACACTACCACGGTGCTGGGATAATGTTTCCCGTTAGGGATCGGGAGACATATTAATAGGAGAATAACGGGTGGGTTTCACCGTTATGGCCTCTCTGGTGGGATCTGGCCCCCATACGGCTTTACGGCTATGGGGCGGCGGGGTGCACCATCATCCGTGTCGCTGTGGCTGGGGGTCCCCGGGGCCGGGGGGCCGTGGCCTGTGGGGGTTCTCCTGCGTGTCCTGCTGGTCCCGGCTGGTGCGGTGGCTCTTGCTGGGCTGCGTGATCTGGATTGGCTGTCCTGGTGGGTGCTGTGGCTTTGGCGCGGGCTGGTTGTGTGTGGTGGCTCTATCCTGGTGGGGGGGTTGGTTCGTGTCGCGGGATGTGGGGGCCTTGGGCGTGCTGTGCTCGCCCGGGGGCTGGTGCGGGTGGGTATGCGGGGTGCCCCCCCATTGGCGTTGCCGGGCCCCACTGCTCTGTCCATTTTTGCCCTCTGGACTCGCATTGGGTCCCGGCTCCGGTTCCCTCCGGCCGGCCTCCGGTGGCGGCCTGCCCCGGTGTTGGGCTGGTTGCCGTCCCTTCGGCGGGGCGCTCTGCCCCTGTGTCTGGCTTCCCGGCTGCTTGGGGCCGTCGTCCCCCCCTGGGGGTGGGGGGTGTGGGTGGGTGGGGTGGGGGGTGTGGGGGTTTGGTGGGGGCTGGGGCGGGCGGGGTTGGGGTTTGGGTGGCGGGTGGGTCCGCTTGCCCCGGGCTGCCTGGGTCGGTTCTGGCGTGCTGGGGGTGTCGGTAGCTGCGCCCTCTTGTCTTCGGGGTCCGTGTGGTACATGGTGGCCCCGGTTGCTCTCTGGGGGCGCTGCCCCGTGGCTCCTCAGCCTGTGGGGGGGTGCCCTGTCGGCTTGGCACTGCACTGCTGTGATGGCTGTTCTGGGCTTCGGGGTCTTTCACACTTGCATGTGCATGTTTGCTCAGGTACCACCAGCTCCTGTCGAGTTCCGCTGTTGAGCAGTGATGGGACCCGCCTGAATGTGCTGAGACTCTCTCCAGAGTCTAATCTCAAACTAAACCCTCTCTCCTTTTCTCTAGTATCTTCCTCTAGTATCATCTGGCCTATTCCACTCTATACTAACATGACACCCACAACTATGGTGTTTAGTACTGTCTGGCTAATTATTCTTTCATTTATTTATTTATTTATTGTTTGTTTGGTTTTCTGTTCTCTTGTGTATGTGTTTGCTTGTTTGTCTTATTGATGGGTAATTATTAGTTGGGAATAGCACAACACCTGATATTCTTCAGATGTAATAGCATTGCTTGCTAGACCCTGTCCCTGTCCATCCCCTCTCGTCCTGTCCACCCCTTTGTTTCCCCTCACATCACCACTGAGGTGTAGCACTGCCCTCCCTGGCTCTTAAACAGGGTAATGTAATAAAAAGTGTCAGCTTAGCTTTCAGGGAGGGCTGGTGATGGTCACACGCATGCACCAAATAATAAGATATTTGGCTGCAAGACTAAAATATGCATTAATCTCATAGTGTTGACACCCCTTTCATGGAGTTAAACAATGAGAATAAATGCAGACAAAAAAAAAAAAAAAAAAAAAAAAAAGAAGCTCATCGGCAACAATTGAAAAAACTTGAAAACCAAAGAGACATTGAAGTAATGCAAGCAAAGCTGAAAGTCTACACTGAGGAGGAGTTTAAAGAGAAAAGTGAGAGATGTGCACACAGCAAAGTAAGTCCTACCCTAACCACCTCTTACATCGAATGTCATGGTCAGCCAGTCATAAAAAGTGAGTCAGCCATTGTGCAGGCAGTTCAAGAGTCAATAGCTCTCACTCGGTTACCTGCTCCAGAGCCTACCGTGTTTTACGGTGACCCTTTAAAGTTCATAGAGTGGAACACAAGCTTTAAGGCTCTTATAGAAAGAAGATGTTCAAATCCTGCAGACAGGCTACTTTTACCTGCAAAAATACATAGCAGGAGAGGCTAAATCCACTCTTGAAGGTAGCTTCTATCGTAAAGATGAAGAAGCCTATAAACAAGCATGGGATCGGCTCAATGCAAGATATGGACATTCATTTGTAGTGCAACGCGCTTTCAGAGAGAAACTCAACAAATGGCCAAAAATTGGTGGTAAAGAGTATGTCAAACTGAGAGAATTCAGTGATTTCCTGCAAACATGTAGCAATGCAATGCCTCACATAAAAGGTCTACAAGTGCTAGATGATTGTGAAGAGAACCAGAAGTTGTTGGTCAAACTCCCAGATTGGATAACGTCCAGGTGGAATCGCCATGTAACAGAACAGCTGGATAAAGGCAAGGACTATCCAAGCTTCAAAGACTTCTCTTCCTTTATCTCCAAAGAGGCACGCATAGCTTGTAACCCAGTGTCATCATTGCATGCCTTAAAGCCACCTGCAGAAATCCCAGTGAGAGAAACAAAACGCACAAAAGCAAATGCCTTTGTTACCAACGTAAGAGCTTCAGACACCTCAACCTTTGCAGCTAAGCTTAACGTGGAGGAAACCAAGTCAAGAGACACTGATAAGCAAAGGAAAAGAGACACACCACCACAAAACTTAAGCACAATCAAGTGTATTTGCTGTGGAGAAAATCACACCATACATAAGTGTCCAAAGCTAACCGACATGTCTGCAGATGAAAAGAAAAGGTATGTCCATGAAAACAAACTGTGTTTTGCATGTCTGAGAAAAGGTCATAATTCTAAGGACTGTAAGAACAGAGCCATGTGCAGCATATGCAGAAAGAGTCACCCTACTCCTCTGCATGAAGACCGCTCTCCAGTAGACAAACCTGCACAAAGCACAGCAGAAGAAAATATGTCCTCACTCTCTTGCTCTGTGGAAGGAAGGGAGAATGGGAGCACCTCGATGATTGTACCGGTGTGGATCTCAGCAACCAATGCTCCAGACGCTGAAACCTTGGTGTACGCTCTATTAGATACGCAAAGCACCCACACGTATGTTGATCAGGAAGTGTGTGAAAAGCTGTAGGCAGTGTCAGAGCCAGTAAAACTAAAGCTTGCAACCATGGTCAAAAGGGACACTATTGTGAAGAGTTGAAGAGCACAAGGACTTAGGATCAGAGGATTCTTCTCCAATACGTACATTGACCTACCTCCAGCTTACACAAGAGACTTCATTCCACTCGAGCGTACACACACTCCTACTTGTCAAACAGCCAGCAAGTGGAAACATCTCGCAAACATTGCTCACGAGATTCCCCCTCTAATGGACTGTGCAGTTGGATTGCTGATAGGCTATGACTGTTCCAGAGCTCTAGCTCCCAGAGAAGTCATCACTGGAGATGACAATGAGCCTTACGCTGTTAAAACAGACCTAGGCTGGAGCATTGTAGGAGGGGCACCATAGTTTGTCAATGCAAGGGATGTAACTGGTCTATGTCATCATGTGGCTGTGAAAGAAATACCCCCCATAACTCCATCTGCCATTATTAAGGTGCTTGAGTCAGATTTTGCGGATACCAAACCCAGTGACAGTGATATATCACAAGAGGATATCAAGTTCCTCCAAATCCTAAAAGAAAGAATCCATCAAAATGAGAATGGTCATCTAGAAATGCCTCTTCCCTTTAAAGCACGCCCCCACCTCCCAAACAACAAAAGTTTGGCTCTAGTCCGTTTAAAGCACCTCAAAAGGAAACTGGACAGAGATCTTAAGTTTAAAAATGACTATGTTAAGTTCATGGAAGGAGTCCTCAGAGACGGCGATGCTGAAAAGGCAGACTCACAGCCGACAACAGGAAATGTCTGGTATATACCACACCAAGGCGTTTATCACCTGCGAAAACCGGACAAGCTCAGGGTGGTATTTGACTGTTCTGCAAAGTTTCAAGGGACAGCCTTAAATGACCATTTAACGACAGGGCCTGATCTCACAAATGGCTTGACAGGAGTGTTATGCCGTTTCCGAAAGCGCCCCGTTGCTATCATGTGTGATGTGGAGAAGATGTTTCATCGGTTCCACGTCAGCCCAGAGGACAGAGACTATTTGAGGTTTCTCTGGTGGGAAAATGGGAACACAGACTTAGAGCCCAGAGAGTACCGCATGAAAGTCCACCTTTTTGGGGCATCCTCTTCCCCAGGCTGCGCTAATTACGGTATGAAACATCTGGCCAATGAAAATGAGAGGGAGTGTCAACTAGCAGCTAACTTTGTCAAAAAACATTTTTATGTGGACGATGGCCTAGTAAGTGTGGAAACTGTTGGAGAGGCAACTGAGCTCGTGAAAGAGGCTCAAGCATTATGTGCCAAAGGAAAGCTGCACCTTCACAAGTTTCTTTCCAACAGCAGAGACGTTCTAGACTCAATCGATGCAGCAGAACGTGCAGTTGAGGTAAAAGATGTAGACCTCAACTACAATGATCTTCCAGTGCAACGAGTACTAGGTATAAGATGGAATGTAGAAAATGACAACTTCTTCCAAGTAACGCTCGATGAGAAACCACTGACACGGCGTGGCATCCTCTCAGTCGCAGCATCTCTCTACGATCCCTTAGGGTTCCTAGCCCCTTTCATTTTAGAAGGAAAGAGAGTGTTGCAAGAAATGTGCCAGAAAGGCATTGGATGGGACGATCCTCTACCTACTGAACTGAAGCTAAGGTGGGAGAGTTGGATGAAAGATTTGGAAAACCTCAAAATGATCCAAATCCCCAGGTGCTTCAAGCCCACAAACTTTGGTGAAGTGTTGAGAGTTGAACTCCATCACTTCTCTGACGCAAGCAGTCAAGGATACGGCCAGTGCTCCTATATCAGATTGGTGAGTGAACAGCAAGTACACTGCACTTTAATCATGGGCAAAGCAAGGGTCGCACCCACCAGAATCGTCACCATACCTCGGCTAGAACTAACAGCGGCCGTAACCTCAGCTGCTGTGAGTTGCATGCTAAAAAGAGAACTAGAGCTCAAAGTCGACAAAGAATACTTTTGGACAGACTCACAAGTAGTTCTAGGTTACATTAACAATGAGGCCAAAAGATTTCACGTTTTTGTAGCCAACCGAGTCCAGAGAATCCGTCAAACTACAAACCCAGAACAATGGCACTACGTTGACACGGCAGAAAATCCAGCTGACCACGCCTCACGTGGCCTAAAGGTAACCGACCTTAACAACTCCAACTGGCTCACAGGTCCCAAGTTTTTATGGGAAAGAGAAATAGTAACAGAACAGAGCAGGCCAGAGCTGTTGGTGGGAGATCCAGAAGTAAAGGCGATACAGGTGCTGGATACTGAGACTACACAACAATGTGACATTACAGAACATTTGTCACGGTTTTCAAGATGGACTACTGCAGTTAATGTTGTTGCACGCATTCAACGAATGGCTAAGAGAATAAAGACATCAGAGTCTCCAGATGTGGAACAAAGGAGACAAGCCTCATTAACCCTTGTCAAACTTGCACAGCAAAATGCTTTCCAGGAAGAGCTGAACAAACTTGAACAGAAAACAGGAGAGTTGGCCTGTAACAACAGACTGTATCAGCTTGATCCATTCCTCCAGGACGGTGTAATGAGAGTTGGAGGTAGGCTGAGAAAGGCATCTGTGCATTTTGAGCTAAAACATCCTGTAATACTCCCTAAAGATGGCGCTATTACACAGCTCATTATTGCACACTGTTACGGCCGTGGCCGTATTTGTTTTTTTGTTTTTTTTGTTGTTGTAGTTTCGAACTGTTTTATTGTCTGGGAGTGGGTGCTCTGTGGATTCTGTGTAAATCTTTGTGTGCAGGAGGCGTGGTTGGCGGACAATGCTGATTGGCTGGCTGTCATTTCAAATCCTGGCGGCCGGCAGTGATGGAGGAGCCACTTTGACAGCAGCACCCTTTGTGTGTCTCCCCAGCCTCCAAATATTTGAATTCGATTAGAGTAGCGGAGTTTTGTTGTTTGGTTTAGTAGGTTTTTTTTTTTTTGCTTATTGTGTATGTTTTTGGATTGGATATTTTCTTTTGTTTGAGAGCAAGAAATGCCTCTTTAGTTTGTATCCGTCTTTTGTTGGTTTTGAATGAACAGCCCATGCAGTGGCCTCTTTAAGTTGTAGTTATATTGCAAAATAAATTCTGGTAATTTTTTAGAACTTGTTAGACTGTTGTTTCTTTTGGGGACTGGGGAAATATTCGGGGTTATTTTTTCTTCTTTTTTTTTTACTTTATGTTGTGCACCCTACCCCCTAGACAGGGGCATAACATAATTTGGGGGCTCGTCCTATCTGTTTTTTCTCCTGTGCGTTCGTGGTGAGTATTTTTTCGTTTTTTTCTAGTTGGTTGGCAGTTTTTTCTTTGTGTGTTGGGGTATGGATCTGGATGCGTTTGCACAAACTCCTACCCTGGAAAAGTTAAATAAGTGCTCCAAAGCAGATTTGTTATTAATTGCCAATTTGTTTAATGTTTCTCTGCCCTTTATGGCCAAGAAGGCAGAGATTAAGGCTCAGCTGGCACAGCATTTGGTGAGGGAAGGCATAGTGGCGGCAGAGTCTGCGTCTGTCGGTGCTCCTGAGGAGGTGCCACGTCCGATGATGGCGGAGGCGACCACGGCTAAGCCGGTCCCCAGCGGCCTGGTGGATGTGGGAGCGGAGGCTGCCACACCCGCTATGGTCTCTCCTGATCCTATCGCTCTCCTACAGGCTGGAGTCGATACAGAGGACCTGAAGCTGGCCCTTCGTATGAAGGAGGTGGAGCTGGAGACAAGAACCCGAGAGGTTGAGCTCATGCACCTCCGTATAAGGGCGTTAGAGCTGGGCAGGGCTTCTCCTTTGTCTAGCCCTTTAAATCCTCCCGCCGCTGTCGCTGAGAAATTTGATGTTAGTAGACATATTGCTCTGGTGCCAACGTTTAGGGAAGCTGAGGTGGATTCTTACTTTAACGCTTTTGAGCGCATTGCAGCAACTCTTAGTTGGCCCAAGGATGTGTGGAGTTTGCTGCTCCAGTGTAAACTAGTGGGGAAAGCTCAGGAAGTTTGTGCATCCTTATCCATTAATGAAAGTCTGGATTATGAGTCATTCCATGTCAATTCAACAAATGCTTGTTGCACCACTTTCTCAGATCCTCCCAAAAAAATTTTTGGGCTTTATTTGGGTAATTTTATGAACAAATGCAAAGTATTATGGTTATAAACATACAGTATAAGCAGTAATGATCTAATCTAATACCCATAGTCAGTCCAAACTTAATCCTCGCCTATGATTTTAGGGTTTTAAACTACTAAAAAAAGCAATTTATACTCCTTTTACATGGTCAGAATTTTTTCCCCTTCCAAAACTTTTACCCTTCTGGTGAGAAAAGTATAGAAATGAATGAAAATAAAAAAATACTGGACTGTGGAATTTCCCAAAATATCCTTATTATTTCATGGGCGACTTTATTTTGGGTTTTTCATGCCTCTATTTTAGGACTTATTCTTGTGAAAAGACATTGAAAGAATGAATTTTCTTCTTTACTAATGAAAGTTGCATAAGGTAAAAGTTTTAAAACATTAAAATAAAGCTTATTTATTGATTTATAGGCTGTTGAACTCAGGTGTAGACCCAAAATAGCCTAACTTTAGGCATTAAAAAGTGCATGTGGGATACATGGTACGCGGTTCAAATTTTTTTTGGAGGAACTAGTATGTGTGAAGTATGTGTGAACTTACTTTCATATTTGTTTCTTGTGCCAAAGATGAGCAACTGCTGAATCAATTTACTATACATTTTGATCCTCGTTTTTGTTTTTAGGAACCATTTACAAGACCAACTAAAGATGAAAGATGAATCTGAAGCATCAGCATCGTAGTATAAGTTACAAAGGGCATATCTGAAGTTAATTATTATATAGACATTGTTTTTTCTTTCATACAGTAACTGAATAAGAAGAAATGGCATCACTCCCAGACTGCATTCTCAGGACAGCCTCGGTATCGTATTTGACTTATCAGCTGAATTTGAAGATTTGCAAGTGAAATTCATGCACCCAAAAGGTCCCAGCAAGAAGTTCACATGGCCTAGAAAGGATGACGTAGTGTGGGTGCCTACAGCCCACATCCTCTGTCCAATCACTGCTCCTTCAACACGCCGTGGTGGACAGTACCACATATCTGGTGCAGATGATGGCCTGATTTCAGAGAAATTCAAGCAGTTCAAAGGACAGAAATAGTGGTGTGATAAGTTGGGGACAAATTACATGTTTTACATGGGACCTAAGGCAATATAACTCATTTTAACTGCAATATATTAGTTAGAATTCCTAAAAAAACGCCTATAAAACATAGTGCATTTCTTGGTTAAATTGGCCATGAAGGATTCAAGAAACAATGTTGATACTTCAGATATCAATTATTCGGATGTTTATTGTTATACAGACAAAGTTTCATGTTTCTACTCCATGTCCCACATTGGTTTCTGTGCCAATATATGTATGGTGTTTTTCAGTCTGTTTCATAAATAGGCATCGTTTTGAGGTCTAAGGAGACTAGCTAGCTCTTGGATATTTTTAGGTTAGAGAGAACTTTTAAGGTACTTTGAGATTTTTATAACATATGAACCTTGTTACTTATTAAAATTTGTGAAAAAAATGCCTAAATTCTTGAAAAATGCCATTTTCGCCAAATTTTTAAATTGCCCTGTACCACAGAGAAATGGGTATATTCATTCCAAATTTTTTTTCCTGCTCTATTGTTAAGGTGTTTGAACCCTTCAGATCACTTGTAAGTCTATATCATCAGTCAGTTCCCAGTATTATCTTCCTAAATCAAGCCTTTCTACCTAACATATCAATTTCCGAGTGGAAAAATAGGGATTTAAATATTTTATAACTTAGCAAATAGCAATCATATGATGTTAAAACTTTGCAAGTAATCTATTCTTATGTTGGGATAGTTAAAAAAAAAGTTTGGAGATGATCAGAGGAGGTCATGCAACAAAATTTCCTCAGATTTGTTGAAATGAGATGGAATGACTCTTATGCTATTGTTAAGGCTACTGTGTTGCGGGCCTATGAATTAGTACCGGAGGCTTATCGCCAAAAATTTCGCAACTGTGAAAAATCTGCCAACCAAACCTACGTGGAGTTTGCGAGAGAGAAAATGCTTTTACTGGACAAGTGGTGTGCTGCCAGTAAGGTCTCTGATTTTGCACAGCTTCGTGAACTGCTCTTATTGGAAGAATTTAAGTCGTGTCTCCCTGATAAAATTGTTGTTTATTTAAATGAACAAAAGGTCGACACACTGTCCAAAGCTGCTGTACTTGCAGATGAATTTGTGTTAACACATCGTGTCTCTTTTCCTCCGATACGACGTGACGTCTCCTTTGGCGGTGTGGGCAAACCCCAGCGCACATCACCTAAGACTCCTCCACGCACAAACGCCGCATCCGCTGAGACACGTGAGTGCTTTTACTGCCGTGTATCTGGGCATGTGATTTCGGACTGCCCAGCTCTGCAGCGGAAACGACAGAATCTAAATATTAAAAACCCTAAAAGTGTTGGTTTCGTTCAGCCCGCTCCTGGTCCCTCCCCGTCCAGCACAGGTGAACCTGCTGAGGTGGATAAAGCTTACCGCCCATTCATCCTCAAGGGTTCGGTGTCGCTGGCGGGTCAGGAGGAGAACCAGGTTCCCGTCACTATTTTGCGCGACACGGGGGCTACACAGTCCCTTATTCTTCAGAGCGTTTTGCCGTTTTCAAACGAATCTTTTTGTGGTTCTGATGCTCTTCTGTGGGGTGTTAAAATGAGCGTGTTACGAGCACCGCTGCACACTGTTTATTTGCGCTCACCTCTCGTCTCTGGCCCAGTTAAAATTGGCGTTCGTTCTCGTTTACCGGTGCGCGGTGTTGCGCTCATTCTTGGAAACGACTTAGCGGGTGAAAAGGTTTTTCCGACGCCCGAAGTGATCGAACATCCTATTGTGGATTTTTCTGCCCCTGCTGCTGTCAGTGACTCCTCTGTGTTCCCGGCTTGTGCCGTTACGCGCGCCCAGGCGCGCAAGTTTGGTGATGTATTGGATCTATCTGATTCTTTTATGTGTGCTGATGATGTTCCTGTGAGAACAGAAAAAAATGTTGGAAAATCTGATAAATGTGTAGCCGAATACTTGCTGCCAACTGATGCTAACCTGTCCTTTGTTGTTGATAGGGCTGAGTTTGCTCTTGCACAGCAGACTGATCCATCTCTGACAACCTGCCTCTCATCTGCTGCCAGCGCAAACACCGATAAGCCCTCTGTGTACTGCATTGATAATGGTATACTAATGCGTAAGTACGCCCCCCCTTCTGGTGATCTGGGTTGGAATTCGGTTCAACAGGTGGTTGTGCCTCAAAAATTTCGTCCCCAAGTCCTTAGTCTTGCACATGACAACTTTTCTGGTCATTTAGGAATAAAAAAGACTTACCACCGTATCCTGCGTTATTTCTTTTGGCCAGGTTTGAAGAGTGATGTGTCCACCTTCTGTAGATCCTGTCATGTCTGTCAACTTAGCGGCAAACCAAATCAGGTTATTCCACCTGCTCCTCTGCAGCCAATCCCGGCTCTCGGTGAGCCATTTGAGCATATAATCATAGACTGTGTAGGTCCACTTCCCAAAACAAAGTCCGGTCATCAGTACCTGCTAACTCTAATGTGTGCAGCAACCCGGTACCCCGAGGCTATCCCGCTGCGCACAATCAAAACCAAAGCCGTCATAAAAGCCCTGGTAAATTTCTTCTCCACATTCGGTATGCCAAAATCCATCCAGACAGATCAAGGTACCAATTTCACATCCAAGCTGTTCGCTCAGGTTCTCTCCACTCTGTCCATAAAACATCGAAAAGCCAGTAGTTTTCATCCAGAATCTCAAGGTGCACTGGAACGTTTTCATCAGACGTTAAAGTCAATGTTAAAAAAATATTGTCTCGAGTCTGGCAAGGAGTGGGATGAGGGGCTGCCTTTTATCCTCCTCGCGGCGCGTGAAAGTGTACAGGAATCTACCGGTTTTAGTCCCGCCGAATTAGTGTTCGGTCACACAGTGCGTGGGCCTCTGAGATGGCTCCGTGAGAAATACCTGTCCGATACTCCAGGCCCACCTGTAAACGTGTTAGACTATGTGAGTTCTTTTAGGGAGCGCCTTCACAAAGCCTGCGATGCCGCGCGCAGCTCTCTTTCGGCATCCCAAAAGAAAATGAAAAAGCAATTTGACAAAAAAAGTGTGAAAAGAGAATTCCAAATTGGTGATAAAGTCCTGATTCTGCTTCCGACTCCTGGTTCCGCCCTTCAAGCAAAATTTTGTGGGCCCTATGCAGTGCAGAAAAAACTAAGTGAAACTGATTATGTGGTTGGAACCCCAGACAGGAGGAGGAAGACTCGTGTGTGTGCCACATCAATATGATGAAGGCGTATTATAACCGTGACTTAGATGTCACTTCGTCATCCCCAGCCGTGCTCTCTGTTGCTAGTGCCCCTCTGCCTCCTTCTCAGTATTTCCCGGAGAGCGACGGCCTTCGTGTCTCTGTGGCTGACTCCTGTGCTCGTCTCCAAAATTCAGAGATTTTGGCAGACTTAAAAACCCACCTTTCCCACCTGAGTGACACCGCTATAAAAGATGTCTACAGTTTAATCAATGATCACCTGTCACTATTTTCAGATACTCCCTCCCGTACTACTGTTCTGTCCCATGATATTGACGTTGGTGATCATCCGCCCATTAAACAGCATGCTTATCGCGTGAACCCCACAAAACGCGCTCTGTTCCAGCAGGAGGTGGCTTACCTGCTGGAGAATGGCTTGGCAATCCCTAGCTGCAGCGCGTGGAGTTCTCCGTGCTTGCTCGTTCCGAAGCCGGATAAAACTCCTCGGTTCTGCACGGATTTCAGAAAAGTTAATAAAGCAACAAAGCCTGACTCGTATCCTCTGCCCAGGATGGAGGACTGTGTGGACCGCGTTGGCTCAGCCAAATTCGTAACAAAATTAGATTTGTTGAAAGGCTATTGGCAAGTCCCGTTAACCCCTCGTGCGTCTGAAATCTCTGCTTTCGTGACCCCCGACAGTTTCCTGCAGTATACGGTCATGCCCTTTGGCCTGCGGAATGCTCCTGCCACCTTTCAGCGTCTTATGCATAGAGTTCTATCTGATGTTCGTAACTGTGAGGTTTACTTGGATGATGTTGTTGCTTACTCCAGCACGTGGTGTGAGCATGTAAACACTCTTCGTGTTATTTTTGGCAGGCTGCAGAAAGCGTCTCTCACCCTCAACCTGGCCAAATGTGAATTCGGTAGGGCCACCGTGACTTACTTGGGTAAGGAGGTTGGCCAGGGGCAGGTGCGCGCTCTCTCCTCGAAGGTTCAGGCCATCCTTGATTATCCCGTGCCTCAGACCCGCCGCCAGCTCCGCCGTTTCCTCGGAATGGCAGGTTATTACCGAGGCTTTTGCAGGAATTTCGCTGATGTAGTTGCCCCTCTGACAAGCCTGACCAGTGTCTCTCGGCCATTCGTCTGGTCCTCGGTATGCCAGAAATCCTTCGAGTCAGCTAAGGCGCTCCTGTGCAGCACACCTGTCCTCTCAGCTCCTGACTTCGCGCGCCCCTTCAAGCTGGAGGTGGATGCCAGCGCACGTGGTGCTGGGGCGGTCCTGCTGCAGGAGGATGCCAGTGGTGTTGACCATCCGGTGGCGTACTTCTCAAAAAAGTTTAACAGACACCAGCTCCAATACAGCACCATCGAGCAGGAGGCGCTGTCATTGTTGCTTGCTCTGCAGCATTTTGAAGTGTACCTGGTGCCTAGTCCACTGCCCGTTCTGGTCTTCACCGACCATAATCCCCTGGTGTTTTTGGCGCAGATGAGCAACAAAAACCGCCGGCTGATGAGATGGTCACTGCTGGTGCAAGATTTTAACATTGAGATCCACCATAAGAAAGGCAGTGAAAATGTGATAGCCGATGCTCTGTCCCGTGTGCATCTCCCTCCCTGAGAGACAAACATTATGGGGGAAATGTTTGTTTCTTTGGTGATGGGGGTGTTACGGCCGTGGCCGTATTTGTTTTTTTGTTTTTTTGTTGTTGTAGTTTCGAACTGTTTTATTGTCTGGGAGTGGGTGCTCTGTGGATTCTGTGTAAATCTTTGTGTGCAGGAGGCGTGGTTGGCGGACAATGCTGATTGGCTGGCTGTCATTTCAAATCCTGGCGGCCGGCAGTGATGGAGGAGCCACTTTGACAGCAGCACCCTTTGTGTGTCTCCCCAGCCTCCAAATATTTGAATTCGATTAGAGTAGCGGAGTTTTGTTGTTTGGTTTAGTAGGTTTTTTTTTTTTTTGCTTATTGTGTATGTTTTTGGATTGGATATTTTCTTTGTTTGAGAGCAAGAAATGCCTCTTTAGTTTGTATCCGTCTTTTGTTGGTTTTGAATGAACAGCCCATGCAGTGGCCTCTTTAAGTTGTAGTTATATTGCAAAATAAATTCTGGTAATTTTTTAGAACTTGTTAGACTGTTGTTTCTTTTGGGGACTGGGGAAATATTCGGGGTTATTTTTTCTTCTTTTTTTTTACTTTATGTTGTGCACCCTACCCCCTAGACAGGGGCATAACACACACTATCATAACAAGACACAGCATCAAGGCCAAGGTCAAACCTTAAATGAGATAAGAGCAAATGGTTTCTGGATTCTTGGAGGAGGTAAAGCAGTGGCTAAGCACATCAGACAGTGCGTGTGGTGTAGGAGAGCTCGTGCACCACCAGAGGAGCAAAGAATGGCAGACCTGCCTGGTGATCGCACTAATTCTTCCCCACCATTCACCTACGTAGGCATGGACTGCTTTGGCCCCTTCAATACCAAACAAGGCCGCAAGGTGTACAAACGCTATGCCCTTCTCTTCACATGTCTCAGCTGCAGAGCAATTCATTTAGAGATGCTGGAGGACATGACAACTGATGCGTTTATCAATGCCTTACGCTGTTTTATAGCTCTCCGTGGAGCCGTCAGACACATTAGATCAAATCAGGGATCTAACTTCATGGGAGCAAAAAATGAAATGGCTAAAGCTCTACAAGAAATCGACAAAGACAAAGTGACATCATACTTGGCAAATAAGCAGTGCGACTTCCTCATGAACGCACCAAGCTCAAGCCATGCTGGAGGCGCGTGGGAGCGTCAGATCAGGACGGTAAGAAGTGTGCTGAGCAAAGCTCTTGCCCAAAGTGCCGGAAGGCTGGATGACGCATCTTTAAGGACCTTTCTTTATGAAGCTATGTACATTGTAAACAGTCGCCCACTTACTGTGAATAGCATCAGTGATGCCACAAGTTTAGAGCCCTTAACACCAAATCATCTTATCACCATGAAATGTGCTGTACCTTTGCCACCACCTGGCAAGTTTGTACAAGAAGATGTGTATGCCACAAAACGCTGGAGAAGAGTCCAATATCTGTCAGAGCAGTTTTGGAACAGGCGGAGAAAAGAATATCTTGCTAACCTCACTCTCAGACAGCGATGGCATGCTCCTGGACGCAATGTGAAAGTCGGTGACGTGATAATCAATGATGAAAACATCCCTCGTAATGAATGGACACTTGGCAGAGTTGTAAATGTACACGAGGGTGATGATGGACTGGTTAGAAAAGTGACATTACAAGTTGGAGACAAGAAACTGGGAACAAAGGGTGAACGCTTACATAAGCCATCCATTATAGTGAGACCCATTCAAAAGTTGATTGTTCTTGTGGAAAGTAGCTAAAGGGTACAACCTACTGTTATTTTACTGTTAATGTAACTAAAGAGCCATATTGTTAAATGTGTATGGTTTGAAGAAATGATTGTTCGAGGAAAATTACCATTGATTGTTTGAAGAGTGTAAAGTGTAGCATCTTCATTGTGTATCAAAGGTAATTTGGTGGGAGTGTAGCGGACGCTATAATGTATTGTTTACAGGTTACTATGACAACTAGAGGTATGAGTTTCTTCGTCAATTGGTTTATAATGGCACGGCTGTTTAGAGAAATAAGTAACATGATATTGCAGTTTGGAATGTTTATTTTATTTGTACTTACGTGCTTAAAAGAAAACATTTATTTATCTGTTTTTGCTTTGATAAGTTACGTGATCGCACGACCCGGAAGAGCATGTAGCGGAAGTGCAGGTAAAAAAAGAGTAGCGGGAGAACAGGAGAGATGTACGTGAAGCGGCAACGGGAGCAGAAAAAGAGGTTGTAAAACAGCAATTAAGAGACAAGGACTTCCTGAAATATCATTCTACTGCTGGTCAAACAGGCGCACACGGTAAACTTTGTCTCGCTATTCCTTTATTGATCTGTTACTTACTGGAAAAGCGTTATTTATGTTTAATGTTATTATGAATGTGAGTGTGACACCGTATTTGTATATGGTTTAGTTTTCACGGTGTTCCATGGCTGCCACGACCTGAAAGAAAGGAATAAATTACCGTGGACATCAGTACGAAGCGTGAAGTCCTTTTTGAGCGGACCACAGTAGTTACATAGTGACCTGGACGTATTCACAGTGAGTGTTCTGACCAGAGTTTATGCAGAACCAGGACGTTGACTTGTGTGACTCACAGCTTGCTTCTGTTCTGTCTGAGGACAGGCTGCCCCCTGTTGGTCAAACAGTGAAATGCCCTCCAAAAGAGGTTCCAGCACCAGTTCCAGACTTGAGAGGATCTCCTTAGAGAAGCGATCCATCAGTGGCTAAGTATTCCATTTCAGCTGGTGAAGCCACTAGTGAGTGTAATAAAGTCATTCTTCTTTGATAATGGTATGTTAATGGATAAATGGGTCTCACAGTTAGACAATCAGAATCAGAATCAGAATCAATTTTATTGTCATTGCACACTTTCGTATACAACGAAATTACATTTGAGCCACCCTGCCAATGGCAGCAGCCTGAGCTGCCACCTGTCTTCTTAAGAAACGGGGAAAAAAAGAAAAGTCATATGGGAACGGGGTAGGGGTGGCAGAGGGTAAAATGAAAAAAAAAGTTCGTTAAACAAATGAAACCTCCGAGAGTGGGAAATTGAATCTGACAAGGAACCTGAAAAAAAAAAAACCCGCAACAGACAAAGCATGACAAGGTTAGCTGGGTTAAGGATGAAGGTTGATGGGACGGGGAGCTCAGCCCAATTCAATTCAATTCAATTCAATTTTATTTATATAGCGTCAATTACAGTCAACTCGTCTCAAGACGCTTTACAGAACCCAAATGCCTGACCCCCAGAGCAAGCCCAAAGGCGACAGTGGCAAGGAAAAACACCCTTTTAACAGGGAAGAAACCTCGAGCAGAACCCGGCTCTATATAGGGGGGACCCATCTGCCTGCTGGCCGGGCGGGTTGAGGAGGACAGAAGAGGGCAAGGGGGAGGGATGGGAGAAGAGGGAGGGGTGGGAAAGCAAGGAAAACACAACACACATTTGGATACATGCATGACAGGATATGTGACACAGACAAAGTATAAGCTAACATTGAAAACTGACTCATAATTTACTCTGATGATGTACGGCTCTGACATTAAACATACTCCATATATAGCTAGCAGTAAAATTCAAACAGTATGTAAGTTAGCATAACAGTATAGTGAAGGCAATGCAGAGTTGACTGGTGGAAAAAGGGAGTTGGAAGCAGAGGGCTGGAGGAAGGTCAGCAGCAGCATCCCACAGTGGACATGATGGAGACTGGACCAGCTGGTGGAACATCAACCGCAGATCTGAAGCATCCAGCTCTGGGACCAGGGACACTCGGAGAAATAGCACAGGGGGAAACAGAGTGAATGTACTGCAATAACGGTATACATATTAAATGTAAAGGTAGATAGAGAAGGGCTCAGTGCGTCAAGAAAAGTCCCCCAGCAGCCTATAGGCCTATAGCAGCATGACTAGAGGCAGAACGAAGGGACGTCCAAGAAGGAGTCAGCTGTGCAAATGAAGACACAAGCCGAACCCCTGTGGGTCACCCAGTCAGCCCCAACTATAAGATTTGTCAAAAAGGAACGTTTTAAGCCTGGTCTTAAAATAGAGAGGGTGTCTGCCTCCCGAACCCAAACTGGGAGCAGGTTCCACAGGAGAGGAGCTGATAACTGAAGGCTCTGCCTTCCATTCTACTTTTAGAAATTCTAGGAACAACAAGTAAGCCTGCAGTTTGAGAGCGAAGAGTTCTACTAGGATAATAAGGTACTATCAGATCTTTAAGATATGATGGAGATTGGTTATTAAGAGCTTTATATGTCAGAAGAAGGATTTTAAATTCTATTCTGGATTTAACAGGAAGCCAGTGAAGAGAAGCAAGTATAGGGGAAATATGATCTCTTTTGCTAACTCCTGTCAGTACTCTCGCAGCAGCGTTTTGGATCAACTGTAGATGTTTGAGAGAACTATTTGGACAACCCGATAATAAGGAATTGCAATAGTCAAGCCTGGAAGTAACAAAAGCATGAACTAATTTTTCTGCATCACTCTGAGACAGAATGTTCCTGATTTTTACAATATTACGCAGGTGAAAAAAGGAAGTCCTACAGACTTGCTTTATGTGTGAGTTAAAGGACATGTCCTGGTCAAAAATAACTCCAAGATTCCTCACAGTAGTACTGGAGGCCAATGTGATGCCATCCAGAGTAACTATTTGCTTTGAAAGCGAGTTTCTAAGATGTTTGGGGCCAAATACAATGACTTCAGTTTTGTCTGAATTTAGCAGTAGGAAGTTAAAAGTCATCCAGGTTTTAATGTCCTTAAGACAATCTTGCAGTCTAGCTAACTGATCAGTTTCATCTGGCTTCATAGATAAATACAATTGTGTGTCATCTGCATAACAATGGAAGTTAATACAATGCTTCCTAATAATATTGCCTAAAGGAAGCATGTATAATGTGAAAAGTATCGGTCCTAAGACAGAACCCTGAGGAACTCCATGATTAACTTTAGTATGCTCAGAAGAGTTATTGTTGACATGCACAAACTGGAACCTATCTGATAAGTAGGATTTAAACCAGTCCAGTGCTGTCCCTTTAATGCCAATTGAATGTTCTAGACGCTGTAATAAAATGTTGTGGTCGATTGTGTCAAACGCTGCACTAAGATCTAACAAAACAAGTATAGAGACTAGTCCATTATCTGATGCTATGAGAAGGTCATTAGTAACTTTCACTAGAGCTGTTTCTGTGCTATGATGCACTCTGAAGCCTGACTGAAACATTTCAAACAAATTATTCCTTTGTAAGTGTTCACATAATTGATTTGCAACTATTCTTTCCAGAATTTTAGAGAGAAATGGTAGGTTGGATATCGGTCTATAGTTAGCTAACACATCTGGATCTAAAGTGGGCTTTTTAAGCAAAGGTTTGATGACAGCAACCTTAAAAGCCTGTGGTACATAGCCTGTTACTAGAGAGAGATTAATCAGATCTAACACTGAAGAATTAATTAAAGGTAAAATCTCCTTGAAGAGTCTAGTTGGGATAGGATCTAAAAGACATGTTGATGGTTTGGATGTAGAAACTGTTGAAATTAGTTCAGAGAGACATATAGGAGTGAAGAATTCTAAAGATTCATCAGGTCTAACAGCCAATTCAAAAGTATCTGTGACATTTGTAGGAAGGGCCAGATTAATTTTATCTCTAATCATAACTATTTTATGTGTAAAGAAGCTCATGAAGTTGTTACTGGTTAAAGCTAAAGGAATACAAGGTTCAACAGAGCTCTGACTCTTTGTCAGCCTGGCTACAGTGCTAAAGAGAAACCTGGGGTTAGTCCTTATACAGCTGCTGCACCATAGAGTGCGTGCACAGGATTCCTCCCGTTGTGCGTCACCGAGGGAAGCTGGTGGAGGCGGCTGGAGGATGCAAGGGTGTGTGTGTGTGTCTGGAAGCTCAGTCACAGTTCGTGAGTCCGAGTGTGTATGTATGCGTGTAGCCAGTCTCCTTCCGTCCCAGACCCGGAGTCTCAGTTCGCCAAGGTGATAAGAGCGATAACATAGCAGGTTGCCATGGAGATGTCCTCGGATGAACCGGTCCAGAAGTCAACAGGTGTCCTTGGGAACGTGGGGAAGGTTGATTGAAGAGCTATCTCTTGGCCATGGAATCTTCCAGAGGAGTTTGTTGTCGTTTCAGGGGCGCCGGAATGTTATCAGTATCCTTCATGTTTGGTCGGAGAGAGGAGCAATTCAGGCCCACAATCAAACCAATTATCAGCAGACCTGTCATCATAAATCCAAAGATATAAACATCTTCCACATCCTCCACGGATAGGGGTGCCAGGCACATGATCCCTCTCCCAGTGTTGCCAACTTAGCAACTTTCACGCTAAATCTAGTGACTTTTCAAAGCTCCTAGTGACTTTTTTTTTGTCAAAAGCGACTAGCGACAAATCTAGCGACTTTTTCTGCCTTTTTGGAGACTGATAGGAAAACTCGGCTCATTCTGCAGTTACTGTTTTCAACGAGCAGCAGGTGCTGCTGTGAGCTTCTCCCCCTCCCAGAGCACAGGCTGTCAGTCCAGTAACCCCACAGCAGTCCCAGTGAGGGGAGGGGGAGACACACATCACTCCACGGCCAGACGGCAGATGAATCGTGCATGCGTAAAGTCACTACAGATCCCATCCAGACTTACGGAGTCATACAAACGAAAATGTTTCTTCACTGTCATGCTAAAATAAACCACAGCATTTAGCCTCTAGTACCAAAACATATTTTGGGTGTTTTATATTCACTTTTTGGTCTCTTCCACAACGTTATTCCTCTCTCCTACAACGTTGATTACAATTACATGCAAACTGGGAAATATGCAAATTAGGCGATGATGTCATTTAGTGACTTCTATCGACTTTTAGGACAGCCAATAGCGACTTTCCTTAATGAGGAGTTGGCAACACTGCCCTCTCCACTTCCCCCAGGAGTCAATCACATAGCCAGAGGCAGAGGTCAGTTACCCAAGTCTGCTAACCACATTATGTTCACTGTAATTTATGTTTCCACCTGTTTTTCCTGAGTTCATCCCTTTGTGAAAGATTACTGCACCTGCTATTACAAAAGCACTGACCAGGTTCTTCACCACCTTTGGTCTACCAAACGGACTCAGGAACCAATTTCTTGTCCCAAACATTTCATCAGACTTTTGGCCTCTAGGTGTCTCACAGTCAGTGTCCAGAGTTTATCAGCCAGAGTCACAAGAAGCAGCTGAACGCTGGCATCAAACCTTAACGTCTATGTGAAGGAAATACTGTTGTCACACAGAGAAAGACTGGGAGGAAGGTTTGCCTTTAGTCCTTCTTGTCATCCCCACAGGATTCTCTAGGGTTCATTCCAGCTGAACTCTGTTAATTGTGAATAAATAAATCTTTGTTTTCCATTTCTTTCTCCTTTTACCTGGTTTAAATGTGAGGGTTTTACAAAGAAGTATAAACATGTTGAGCAGAAACAAACCGAGATGAGAGACAACACTGAACTTCTGTTATTGTAATGTAATAGAACCAAACAAGCAGCGGTCAGTGGCGCCATCTGCTGGTGTTCTAACGCTATTACACCACATTCTGACTGCAGTCCTTCAGTCACATGATCAAACCGTGTTGTTGATGTTCAGTTGATGTTTGGATCAGAAATCACCTTCATTGGTCTGATTCTGTGCTTTTGGTCATTTAGCTGGTAAAAGTCATGAAATAAATCTGTTCCTGATGTAAATAAACAAGAATATTTTCATGGTTTATTGTCTTTTGCAATGTGTTTTGTTTTCTGAAGTTTCACTGAGTTTTCTGAATGCTTTGTGTCATTTTAATGTTGGATTGTGTTTTACTGTCTTTTCTCATGTTTCATTGAGTTTGAAAGTGTTATTTTCTCTTTCAAATGTTCAATAAACAACCGATGAATCCTGATCAAATTAGATCTCAGCTCTTATTCACATCAGTTTGGATTTTAAGCGGCAACTATCAGTATTAACGTTAGTTTGAAAAAGTAATTGAATTACAATTACAAATTACTTCTTAAAAAAGTAACTGAGTTAGTAACTCAATTACTGTATCATAAAAGTAACTAATTACTAGGAAAAGTAATTTTTGCGTTACTAAAAAAAAGAGTTATATGTCAAATAATTTGGCCTTTTAGAAGCATGTTTCACATACCAATTTCAGTAGCTCTCTGTGCATTTTGAATATACTCATCATCTAGATATTTAGAGAACATCTGTCTGCATGGCTCTCTGACACTTACTCTGGTGGGTATTTTTTTAGTGATGGCTCTGAATGACTCTGAGTCAACCGTTGATATGGGCAACATGTTTTCAACGACATACACACGTGGACAAAATTGTTGGTACCCCTCAGTTAAAGAAGGAAAAACCCACAATTCTCACTGAAATCACTTGAAACTCACAAAAGTAACAATAAATAAAAATTTATTGAAAATTAAATAATCAAAATCAGCCATCACTTTTGAATTGTTGATTAACATAATTATTTAAAAAAACAAACTAATGAAATAGGGCTGGACAAAAATGATGGCACCCATAACTTAATATTTTGTTGCACAACCTTTTGAGGCAATCACTGCAATTAAACGATTTCTGTATTTGTCAATGAGCGTTCTGCAGCTGTCAACAGGTATTTTGGCCCACTCCTCATGAGCAAACAGCTCCAGTTGTCTCAGGTTTGATGGGTGTCTTCTCCAAATGGCATGTTTCAGCTCCTTCCACATATGTTCAATGGGATTCAGATCTGGGCTCATAGAAGGCCACTTTAGAATAGTCCAACGCTTTTCTCTCAGCCATTCTTGGGTGTTTTTGGCTGTGTGTTTTGGATCGTTGTCCTGTTGGAAGACCCATGACCTGCGACTGAGACCAAGCTTTCTGACACTAGGCAGCACATTTCTCTCCAGAATGCCTTGATAGTCTTCAGATTTCATCGTACCTTGCACACTTTCAAGACACCCTGTGCCAGATGCAGCAAAGCAGCCCCAAAACATTACTGAGCCTCCTCCATGTTTCACCGTAGGGACAGTGTTCTTTTCTTCGTATGCTTGGTTTTTGAGTCTATGAACATAGAGTTGATGTGCCTTACCAAAAAGCTCCAGTTTGGTCTCATCTGTCCAAAGGACATTCTCCCAGAAGCTTTGTGGCTTGTCAACATGCATTTTTGCAAATTCCAGTCTGGCTTTTTTATGAGTTTTTTTCAGCAGTGGTGTCCTCCTTGGTCGTCTCCCATGAAGTCCACTTTGGCTCAAACAACGACGAATGGTGCGATCTGACACTGATGTACCTTGGCCTTGGAGTTCACCTTTAATTTCTTTGGAGGTTGCTCCAAGTACCCCTGACTGCAGCCCGCAGATCGGGGCGTGCCTCAACGTGGGCGGAGTTAAACGTTGAGCTCCGCCCACCTTGAACTAAACGTGGGCGGAGTTAAACGTTTAACTCCGCCCGCATAGCGCAGTTGAACCGTTGAAGAAGAAGAAGAATGTATTAGAGAAGAAGAAGAAGTTTCCAAAATGGAGGTAAGCACGTTTATCTTTTGTTTAAATGTTGCTGTTTTGCTATTTTGTGACAGACAAGGAAGGAAGTGATATTATTTTATCTCCAGTTGCATTATCTCCTTGCATTAGTTTCAAACTTACGTCAGACTTATTTATTTTGTCACGTGCTAAGTAGCAAGCCCATTAGAAAAGTGACGTTTAACAAAACATTTAAACGATGCCATTCCTTTTAGAATTAGACTGATTCAAAATATTCAGAATAATCTACTGGAATTGGAGGAGAAGCTCGAGGCGTGGAGGTTTGCCCTGGAAAGGAGAGAAATGAAGGTTAGCCGCAGCAAGACGGAGTATCTGTGTGTGAATGAGAGGGACCCAAGTGGAAGAGTGAGGTTACAGGGAGAAGAGATCAAGAAGGTGGAGGATTTTAAGTACTTAGGGTCAACAGTCCAGAGCAATGGAGAGTGTGGAAAAGAGGTGAAGAAGCGTGTACAGGCAGGCTGGAACGGCTGGAGAAAAGTGTCAGGTGTGATGTGTGATAGAAGAGTTTCAGCTAAAATGAAAGGTTTACAAAACTATTAATTCAAATGGATTGGATAGTATAGTTCAATTATCTATCTCTGTTACAGAGAATAGAGCACGTGTTTGCTGCAAACAGCCACGTCATTGCCACATGGTTTCCACCATCATCCACAAACCCCATGGATCACCTGCTGGTAATTTGTTAAAAAGTTTTGCTTTTGTAGTGGAGTTTGAGCATTTCATATTCAGTTATTGATATCTTTTTACAGGACAATGCAGCCAGTCTCCAGTGGGTTCTGTTTCCAGTATTTGTACCTGGACACTGGATACTCTGTAAATACATTTATATCTTCCTCTATTATGACCTCACACAACAAAGTTGCTCATTGCTGATTTAAATTTTTTGGTATATTAAATGCAGCTTTGTTGGTATTTCTGTAACATTCCATAACTTTATGTGTTTGGTTATATTTGAACACATTTAACAGATACTGAGGCACAGGCTAGAGAGATTTTCTTTCTAGATCCCTCTGTGGCAGCGGCTGGAGCGATGAGAGTAGAGTCATCTAGTCAGGTTTTAGGACACCTTCCTAGATCCTTCCTGGACAGTGGTAGTTCTGTTTTAAACCACTTGTCCTTTGTTTGTTTAATAAATGCTTCTGTTTTTATTTGAATGCATTAAGATGTTCCAAACAAACAAAACAAACAACAAAAGTGAGTGTTTGCGAGGGATAGAAGTAATTGTTACATTATTCTTATTTATTGTTCCATTATTCCTACGCAGATGGAAACAGAACCATATGTTTGTTTGTTTAAGCCCATTACAAAACGTTTGATTTGAAGTTCCAGCCTCTTCCAACTTTGTTCCAAGTGTTGCTTTAAAATGCTTTATTGTACTTTTATTTCCTCTTTGAGCACATTGCTCAACAGCCTATCTTCCTGGCCCTTGGAGGCAGCTTGGTGTGAATGATGTTCAGGTGAGACATTACTACATTGCATTTGCTAACATTTGCTATTTTCTTTCCATTCTTTTATTAAAACACTCTAAAGATGCTCCACCAACTGTGGCGTGTTTGTTTTGATGGTAAGAACTACTCAGTATGTTATATCGATTATATTTATAAATGTTTTTTCTGCATTTAAAACACACTCTTTTGTATTGAAAACTGTATCCTGACAGAATGTGCATGATATTATATTAACCAGTATCTCTGTACATTGTAATGGGGGGCCAGTTGTGATTTCAGTGAGGTTTTGTGCAAATTGTGACACGTTATGCTTGACTGTAGCGATGAAGGTTTTATTTTTGGAAACATATTTTAATCTTCTGCATTTCCTTCTTCACAGGAAAACATGCTGCAGATTAGAAGATGGTGGTGTCTTGTTCTGCTGCTGTAAGCGCCCTCAGTAATCACACTTTTAAACCAGATTCTTTTAAACCACGTTTTACTGTATTCACTGTCATCTGACCTGCATGAATGTTTTCATTGTGAATGTTTGTTGTCATTAAATCACCACGATCTAAAGAAGAGAGACTGCAGCAAAGAAAAAGGCACGAGAGCAGAAAAAACTAACAGGTGAGAGGTTCCCATGTGAATAAATTGGTATATAGTGAAACTATTGCTCAAAGACTGATCCCCGCCACTTATTTCAGGATGTAGCTGAAAGAGTTTAGGCTTTGGGAATCTGAAGCATCAGGTATTGTTCCAGCCAGCATTGTCTCACACATATCCATCAAGGTTTGTTGAGGTTCCATGTCACAGAGCAGTCATTATTTCTCTGTGTAACTTAAAATCAACCACCTAAAATCTTGCATTGTCATTGTGCCTGTAGACACCACAATCTGTTTCTTTCTAAGATGAGGCTGAGAACAGGACTGGGAACAGAAACGGGTATATTGCCTGAGATGGGTAGTTCTCATTTCCAGTGGTTTCTGGCAATCTCCCGAGCCTTTACTTAAATAACTGTTTTCTTTATTTTTGTTTAGGAGAATCCCTTTGGTCAGGATGCCAATGGCAGCAGCCCGTGGTGTGGGACCAGAACTTTTGAAGGGAAAAATTTCCCTTCCCCCAAGTTGTTACCCATGGCCAAGGAGCAACGCGTGAGGGCAAGTGGAACTCCTGTGTGACTGTGATGGCCAGGAAGAAGAGGAGACCGCTGATCTCAGAGAACCGTTCCTTTTTCTTTTTAGTCTGCAGGAAGACTATGAGACATTCTGTCAAGAAATCATTGACAGGAGAAACATGAAGGTGTTTTGTGCTTTTGACAGAAAAGAATAAAGTTGTGTTCAACGGTGCTGAAGCTTAATTCATTACATCTGACCCCTACAAATGTACATGGTTCGTGAGTTGTACAGACTCTGATATATTATGTCTGGCATAATCATATACAGAAAGTCTCTATACAGAGATCAGAGATTATGTTTTTGTTTCAGTTATGTAGAATGAAGGCCAAGCTAAGAGCCCTCTTTGATTTGAGGAAAGACATGTAGCATTGACTGTCAGTTCAGTCTTATATCCTTGAGTGGATTAGTGACACTTTAAGAAAGTCGTTAGTAAAGGAAATCTGTGTTATCAGCCAGGAATAACCATGCATGGTCAGGTATCATGGCAGAGACATTGCTGCTGTCTCTGATCTCCTTTAATGTAGCTGATATAATTCAGTGTACAAAAAAATCCAAATGTGTCTATGTATGCTGTATATCACAAATTTCACTTCACTGTTTCAGTCCAGCTAGCCCTAGTTAGACAGGGTTTGAGTTAGGTGAAAGTTGAACCCAAGTAAAAAGTTGTCGGCTATAGTATTACAACTCCTGGCAAAAATGATGGAATCACCAGTCTGGGAGGACGCTCGTTCAGTTGTTTTAATTTGTAGTAAAAAAGCAGATCACAAACATGACAAAAACTAAAGTCATTTTATTTTGCAACTTTCTGGCTATAAGAAACACTAAAAGATATCAAGAGGAAAATTGTGGTAGTCAGTAACAATTACTTTTTTAGACCAAGCACAGGGATAAAATTATGGAATCAATTCCTGAGGAAAAAATGATGGAATAACCTCATAAATTCTCATTCCCAAAACTAGCTCCCATATCAGATTAAATCTGCTCGTTAGTCTGCAGTTTAAAAAGGGTGATCACACCTTGGAGAGATGTTTGCACCAAGTGGCTTGACATTAATCATGACTCCAACATGAAGATGTCAGCTGAAACAAAGGAGAGGATTATCAGACTTCTCAAAGAGGGTCAATCATCACGAATTGTTGGAGATATCCCAGATTGGTTCTGCAAATGATCATCAACTGAGTGGACGGAGAAAAATTGCAGCAGCAGCATCAAAACCAAGTTTATTTGGCCCAGCAGCAACAACCAAATCCACAGTCTGCATGAGCAACAAGCTGGTTTGGTTGGAAATCAGCAAACTGGTGTGCTGCAGCAACTTCCAATCACTCTTGGTCTAAAAAAGTGATTGTTACTGACTACCACAATTTTTCCTCTTGATATCTTTTAGTGTTTCTTACAGCCAGAAAGTTGCAAATTAAAATGACTTTAGTTTTTTGTCATGTTTGTTATCTGCTTTTTTTTCTAAAAAAAATTAAACAACTGAACGAAAGTCCTCCCAGACTGGTGATTCCATAATTTTTGCCAGGGGTTGTATATGTTGTATTTGTGGGATTTGATACTACAAGAAAAAATGTTTTCCCAAAGAACTACTTTTTGGCTCTAGACCTGATCCTGATATAATAGTAATGCTGATATAAAATTAATCATGACAGTAAATCACATAAGATGCTCGGTTTCCAGGCCAGCATTTAGAAGCTGTATTGACGTTTGTGAATGTGCTATTTAGTCTCCACACCAGATGGTGACAATAAATGAGTCAAGCTCAATGCGGGCGGAGCTCAACGTTTAACTCCGCCCACGTTTAGCTCAATGTGGGCGGAGCTCAACGTTTAACTTCGCCCACGTTGAGCCACGCCCCGATCTGCGGGCTGCAGTCAGGGGCTTCTCTTTACAGACGCAGTACTTCCGTTGCCATGACGCGCACGCAGCTTGTTGATGACGTAGGCTCTGAAGGGTCTATTGTGTTGTTTCCTGTCTTTGTGTTCACTTTGTGTCATTGCCGGTGTTTCTCTGAGTTTTCTTGTCTCTTTGTGTTACTTCTGCATATTGTTATGTTTGTTCTGGGGGGAAATAATGTGTCCTAAAAAACAAAATGGATGAAAATGACTTCATGTTTCACAAATGAGTTCAGGTTTCTCAAAATGTCTGAATATTTCTCAAAGTATTCCATTAAATGACTCAGAAAACAAGGAGACTCAGTATTTGTCCAGTTTGACTCAGAAACTACCAGCGGTGGGAGGAGAGAGTCTCTGGTTTAACACTGGAGACTGGATTCACTGTTTCCTCATCACTGATGTGAGAGCAGAAAACACACAAAAACTCAGAAAACACCAGAGACACAACATGAAACACAGACTGAAAACTACACAAAGAGACACAACATGACCAACAACAGACTGAAAACTACAACAAAGAGCAACATGACCAACAACAGACTGAAACTACAAAAAAAACATGACAACAGACTGAAAACTACAACAAAGAGACACAACATGACCAACAACAGACTGAAAACTACAACAAAGAGACACAACATGACCAACAACAGACTGAAAACTACAACAAAGAGACACAACATGACCAACAAAAGACTGAAAACTACAACAAAGAACACAACATGACCAACAACAGACTGAAAACTACAACAGAGACACAAACATGGCCAACAACAAGGACTGAAAACTTACAACAAAGAGACACAACATGACCAAACAAACAGACTGAAAACTAAAACAAAGAGACACAACATGGCCAACAACAGACTGAAAACTACAACAAAGAACACAAACATGATCCCAACAACAGACTTGAAAACTACAACATGAGACATAACATGACCACAACGACTGAAAACTACAAGCAAAGACACACATGACCAACAACAGACTGAAAACTGCAACAAAGAGACACTACCATGGACCAAACAACAGACTGGAAAAACTACAACAGAGAGCCACAACATGACGAACAACAGACTGAAGACTGCAACAAAGAGACAAAATATGACGCAACAACCAGACTGAAACCTGCAAACAGGAGAGACACAACATGACCAACAACAGACTGAAAACTACAACGAGAGACACACTAGGACCAACAAACAGACTGAAACTACAACAAAGAGACACAACATGACCAACAAAAGACTGAAACTACAACAAAGACACCAACATGACCAACAACAGACTGAAACTACAACAAGAAGACACAACATGACCAACAACAGACTGAAAACTACAAAAGAGACACACATGGCCAACAAAGACTGAAAACTACAACAAAGACACAACATGACCAACAACAGACTGAAAACTACAACAAAGACACAACATGACCAACAACAGACTGAAAACTACAACAAAGAGACACAACTGACCAACAACAGACTGAAAACTACAACAAAGAGACACAACATGACCAACAACAGACTGAAAACTCAACAAAGAGACACAACATGACCAAACAACAGACTGAAAACTACAAACAAAGAGACACAACATGACCAACAACAGACTGAAAACTAACAACAAAGACACAACATGACCAACAACAGACTGAAAACTACACAAAGAGACACAACATGACCAACAACAGACTGAAAACTATAACAAAGAACACAACATGACACAACAAGACTGAAAACTACAACAAGAGACACAAACATGACCAACAACAGACTGAAAACTACAACAAAGACACACAACATGACACAACAGACTGAAAACTACAAACAAAGACACAACATGACCAACAACAGACTGAAAACTACAACAAAGAACACAACATGACCAACAACAGACTGAAAACTACAACAAAGAGACACAACATGACCAACAACAGACTGAAACTACAAACAAGAGACACAACATGACCAACAACAGACTGAAAACTACAAACAAGACAGACAACATGACCAACAACAGACTGAAAACTACAACAAAGACACACAACATGACCAACAACAGACTGAAAACTACAACAAGAGACACAACATGGACCAACAACAGACTGAAAACTAACAACAAAGACACACAACATGACCAACAACAGACTGAAACTACAAACAAAGAGACACAACATGACCAACAAGAGACTGAAAACTACAACAAAGAGACACAACATGACCAACAACAGACTGAAAACTACAACAAAGAGAACAAATGACCAACAACAGACTGAAAACTACAACAAAGACACAACATGACCAACAACGACTGAAAACTACAACAAGAGACACAACATGACCAACAACAGACTGAAAACTACAACAAAGACCACAACATGACCAACAACAGACTGAAAACTACAACAAAGAGACACAACATGACCAACAAAAGGCTGAAACTACAACAAAGACACACAACATGACCAACAACAGACTGAAAACTACAACAAAGACACACAACATGACCAACAACAGGCTGAAAACTACAACAAAGACACAACATGACCAACAACAACTGAAACTACAACAAATACACAACATGACCAACAACAGACTGAAAACTACAACAAAAGACACAACATGACACAACAGACTGAAAACTACAACAAAGAGACAACATGACCAACAACAGACTGAAACTACAACAAAGAGACACAACATGACCAACAACGAGACTGAAAACTAAAACAAACAGACACAATATGACCAACAACAGACTGAAAACTACAACAAATACACACAACATGACCAACAACAGACGAAAACTACAACAAATAGACACAACATGACCAACAACAGACTGAAAACTACAACAAATACACACAACATGACCAACAACAGACTGAAAACTACAACAAAGAGACACAACATGATCAACAACAGACTGAAAACTACAACAAAGAGACACAACATGACCAACAACAGACTGAAAACTACAACAAAGAGACACAACATGCCAACAACAGACTGAAAACTACAACAAGACACAACATGACCAACAACAGACTGAAACTACAACAAAGACACAACAATGACCAACAACAGACTGAAACTACAACAAAGACACACAACATGACCAACAACAGACTGAAAACTACAACAAAGAGACAACATGATCAACAACAGACTGAAAACTTCAACAAAGACACAACATGACAACAACAGACTGAAAACTGCAACAAAGAGACACAACATGACCAACAACAGACTGGAAAACTACAAACAAATACAACAACATGACCAACAACAGACTGAAAACTACAAACAAAGAGACACACATGACCAACAACAAACTGAAAACTACAACAAAGAGACCACAACATGACCAACAACAGACTGAAAACTACAACAAAGAACACAACATGACCAACAACAGACTGAAACTACAACAAGAGACACAACATGACCAACAAAAGACTGAAAACTACAACAAAGAGACACAACATGACCAACAACAGACTGAAAACTACAACAAGGACACAACATGACCAACAACAGACTGAAAACTACAACAAGAGACACAACATGACCACAACAGACTGAAACTACAACAAGAGACACAACATGACAACAACAGACTGAAAACTCAACAAAGAGACACAACATGACCAACAACAGACTGAAACTACAACAAAGAGACACATAATGACCAACAACAGACTGAAAACTTACAACAAAGTCACCAACATGACCACAACAGGGACTGAAAACTAACAAACACACAACATGACCAACAACAGACTGAAAACTACAACAAGAGACACAACTGACCAACAACAGACTGAAAACTACAACAAAGAGACACAACATGACCAACAACAGACTGAAAACTACAACAAAGAACAACAAGACATGACAACAACAGACTGAAAACTTCAACAAAGACACAACATGACCAACAACAGACTGAAAACTGCAAACAAGAGACACAACATGACCAACAACAGACTGAAAACTACAACAAATACACCAACATGACCAACAACAGACTGAAAACTACAACAAAGAGACACAACATGACCAACAACAGATTGAAAACTACAACAAAGAGTCAACATGACCAACAAACAGACTGAAAAACTACAAAAAAACACAACATGACCACAACAGACTGAAAACTACAAACAAAGAGACACAACATGACCAGCCAACAGATTGAAACTACCAACAAAGACACACAACATGACCAACGACAGACTGAAAACTACAACAAAGAGACTACAACATGACCAACAACAGACTGAAAACGTTACAACAGAGACACAACATGACCAAACAACAGACTGAAAACTTGCAACAAAGAGACCCACATAACATGACCAACACAGATTGAAAACTACAACAAAGGACACAACATGACCAACAACAGATTGAAAACTACAACAAAGAGACACAACATGACCAACAACAGACTGAAAACTACAACAAAGACACAACATGACCAACAACAGACTGAAACTACAACAAAGACACAACATGGACCAACAAAGACTGAAACTACAACAAAAGACACCAACATGACCAACAACAGACTGAAAACTACAACAAAGAGACACAAATGACCAACAACAGACTGAAAATACAACAAAGAGACACAACATGACCAACAACAGACTGAAAACTACAACAAAGGAGAACAACATGACCAACAACAGACTGAAAACTACAACAAAGAGACACAACATGACCAACAACAGACTGAAAACTACAACAAAGACACAACATGACCAACAACAGACTGAAAACTACAACAAAGACACAACATGACCAACAACAGACTGAAAACTACAACAAAGACACAACATGACCACAACAGACCTGAAAACTACAACAAAGAGACAACATGACCAACAACAGACTGAAAACTACAACAAAGAGACAACATGACCAACAACAGACTGAAAACTACAACAAAGAGACACAACATGACCAACAACAGACTGAAAACTACAACAAAGAGACACAACATGACCAACAACAGACTGAAAACTACAACAAAGAGACACAACATGACCAACAACAGACTGAAAACTACAACAAAGAGACACAACATGACCAACAACAGACTGAAAAAACAACAAAGGACACACATGACCAACAACAGACTGAAAAACTACAACAAAGAGACACAACATGACCAACAAACAGACTGAAAACTACAACAAAGAGACACAACATGACCAACAACAGACTGAAAACTACAACAAAGAGACACACATGCCAACAACAGACTGAAAACTACAACAAAGAGACACAACATGACCAACAACAGACTGAACTACAACAAACTACAACATGACCAACAACAGACTGAAAACTACAACAAAGAACAACATGACCAACAACAGACTGAAACTCAACAAAGAGACACAACATGACCAACAACAGACTGAAAACTACAACAAAGAGGACACAAACATGACCAACAACAGACTGAAAACTACAACAAAGACACAATGACCAACAACAGACTGAAAACTACAACAAAGAGACACAACATGACCAACAACAGACTGAAAACTACAACAAAGAGACACAACATGACCAACAACAGACTGAAAACTACAACAAAAGACACAACATGGCCAACAACAGACTGAAAACTACAACAAAGACACAACATGGACCAACAACAGACTGAAAACTACAACAAAGAGACACAACATGGCAACAAAAGACTGAAAACTACAACAAAAGACACAACCATGACCAACAACAGACTGAAAACTACAACAAAGAGACCACAAACATGACCAACAACAGACTGAAACTACAACAAAGAGACACAACATGGACCAACAACAGACTGAAAAACTACAACAAAGAGACACAACATCGATTCAACAACAGAACTGAAAACTACAACAAAGACACAACATGACCAACAAACAGACTGAAAACTACAACAAAGAGACACAACATGACCAACAACAGACTGAAAACTACAACAAAGACACAACATGACCAACAACAGACTGAAAACTACAACAAAGAGACACAACTATGACCAACAACAGACTGAAAACTACAACAAAGAGACACAACATGACCAACAACAGACTGAAAACTACAACAAAGGACACAACATGACCAACAACAGACTGAAAACTACAACAGAGAGACACAACATGACCAACAACAGACTGAAAACTACAACAAGAGACACAACATGACAACAAACAGACTGAAAACTACAACAAAGAGACACAACATGACCAACAACAGACTGAAAACTACAACAAGAGACACAACATGACCACAACAGACTGAAAACTACAACAAAGACACAACATGACCAACAACAGGCTGGATAACTACAACACAAGACACAACTTGGACCAACAACAGGACTGAAAACTACAACAAAGAAGACAACATGATCAACAACAGACTGAAAAACTACAACCAAAGAGACAAGCATGACCAACAACAGACTGAAAACTACAACAGAGACACCAACATGACCAAACAAACAGACTGAACACTACAACAAAGCACACAACATGACCAACAATCAGACTGAAAACTACAACAAATTACAACACAACATGACCAACAACGGACTGAAACTACAACAAAGACACACAACATGACCAACAAACAGGGCTAGAGAACTTTACAACAAAGACACACAACATGGACCAACAACAGGACTGAAAACTACAACAAAGACACACAACATGACAAACAACAGACTGAAAACTACAACAAAGAGACACCAACATGGAACCAACCAACAGATCTGAAAAACTACAACAAAGACACAACATGACCAACAACAGACTGAAAACTACAACAAAGACACACAACATGACCAACAACAGACTGAAAACTACAACAAAGACACAACATGACCAACAACAGACTGAAAACTACAAACAAAGACACAACATGACCAACAACAGACTGAAAACTACAACAAAGACACACAACATGACAACAACAGACTGAAAACTACAACAAAGAGACACAACATGATCAACAACAGACTGATAGCTACAACAAAGAGACACAACATGATCACAACAGACTGAAAACTACAACAAAGACACAACATGACCAACAACAGGCTGATAACTACAACAAAGACACAACATGACCAACAACAGACTGAAAACTACAACAAAGAGACAAACATGATCAACAACAGACTGAAAACTACAACAAAGAGACAACATGACCAACAACAGACTGAAAACTACAACAAAGAGACACAACATGATCAACAACAGACTGAACACTACAACAAAGACACACAACATGACCAACAACAGACTGAAAACTACAACAAATACACACAACATGACCAACAACAGACTGAAAAACTACAACAAAGACACAACATGACCAACAAACAGACTGAAAACTACAACAAAGACACACAACATGACCAACAACAGACTGAAAACTACAACAAAGAGACACAACATGACCAACAACAGACTGAAAACTACAACAAAGACACAACATGACCAACAACAGACTGAAAACTACAACAAAGACACAACATGACCAACAACAGACTGAAAACTACAACAAAGACACACAACATGACCAACAACAGACTGAAAACTACAACAAAGAGACACAACATGATCAACAACAGACTGATAACTACAACAAAGAGACACAACATGATCAACAACAGACTGAAAACTACAACAAAGACACAACATGACCAACAACAGGCTGATAACTACAACAAAGACACAACATGACCAACAACAGACTGAAAACTACAACAAAGAGACAACATGATCAACAACAGACTGAAAACTACAACAAAGAGACAACATGACCAACAACAGACTGAAACTACAACAGAGACACAACATGACCAACAACAGACTGAACACTACAACAAAGACACACAACATGACCAACAACAGACTGAAAACTACAACAAATACACAACATGACCAACAACAGACTGAAAACTACAACAAAGACACACAACATGACCAACAACAGGCTGAGAACTACAACAAAGACACACAACATGACCAACAACAGACTGAAAACTACAACAAAGACACACAACATGACCAACAACAGACTGAAAACTACAACAAAGAGACACAACATGACCAACAACAGACTGAAAACTACAACAAAGACACACAACATGACCAACAACAGACTGAACACTACAACAAAGAGACACAACATGACCAACAAGGTTTTAGATTTGTAAGTGGTTTTAAGGTGTGAATTAAAGAGTACAAACAAATAAAATGCACCTTTTCTCTTAGAACACTGTCTGTGCCTCACCTTTCTGTCTGTCCTGTGTTTGTTTTATGTTTCACTTGGGTGTGCACAGCCCTCAGTGGCATAATGTAGGAAACAGCTTGAAATAAACATGATAGGTTAATTTGCCATGAGGACAGGTGATGGTCACAGTCACAAAGAAGAAAAAAATTGCATGAAGCTTAAGCAATGACACCATGGGTGGTTGGTGTCATTTTTCAGCGGATTTGCAGACAAACAAAAAAAAAGGTAGATGAAGGCATCACTCTGCCGGTTTCTCGTCTTTCTGACCACATTTCAGAGGTTGAAACTCAGAGACGCTCTCAGACTGGCAGCAACTAAACCTCTGATTTCCTGTCAGCTTCAGAGGAAACAGCTTTTTGTTTTCAGATTATCGTCGTATTAAATCTTCATCACTCTTTGTCCCTGACAGCTTCAGATACAGACTCACCATCCTCCTGATGGAAACAAAGATTTACTTTATTTAAAGCATTTAACTATCAGTGAACGCATCACGACCAACTTTTATCTCTCAACCTTTTTGTAGCGACAGTCAGAGCAGAGAAACCAGAGCAGAGAAACCAGAGCAGAGAGGCAGGAAGGAGGAGTTTACTGATGAGACTGAGAGCTGATCAGAGAGAGGATCTAATACCAGCAGCTCAGGATGGAGGGAACATCTCTGCTGTGGATCTGTAAGTTATCTCTGATTGTCTTTGGGGGTTTGTGTGATTTTAGCAAGTTTAGCTCAAAAATAAACAACAATAATTAAAGTTGATGAGGATTCCTTGTAAAGGTCAGTGAGACTTCCAGTGTTGAACGTTCTGCTACAAAGATCAGAAGAAGCTTCTTTAAATGTTGGAAACAGAACCATGGAGGCTTTATGTTGGAGATGAAACATTGACGTGTCTCAGACTAACCTTCATGTCTCTTTAGTTCTGCTCTCACTGATGAGCTGCAGAACAAACCAGGTGAAGCTGAACCTGAGTCCCAACAGATCTCAGTTTTTTAGAGGAGATTCTGTTTCTCTGAGCTGTGAGGATGAAGACAGATCTGCTGGATGGACTCTGAGGAGAAACACCACCAGAAGAACCAGAACTCAGTGTGGAGATGGATGGGGAAGACCATCTGGTTCCAGCTGTAACTTCAGTGTGTTAGTTCCAGGTGACAGTGGAGTTTACTGGTGTGAGTCCATGGAGGCAGCAGCCAGTCAGAGCATCAACCTCACTGTTTCTGGTAAGATGAGCTGTGCAGTCAGTGCTGGATGAAGCTGTGTGTGAATGGATGAAATGCTGTAGTTTGTCTCTGTGTTGAGGTGGATCAGTGATCCTGCAGAGTCCTGTCCTCCCTGTGATGGAGGGAGATCCCCTCACTCTGAGCTGTCAATCAAACCAGGACTCCCCCCTCCCAGCTGTTTTCTATAAAGATGGCTCCCTCATCAGGACTGAGCCCGGAGGTCACATGACCATCCTCCATGTTTCCAGGTCTGATGAAGGCCTCTACAGGTGTAACACCAGCAGTCATGGAGAGTCTCCATCCAGCTGGATCTCTGTCACAGGTCAGGATTCTTCTACTGAAAGAGACACACAACATGAGGAGAGACACACAACATGAGGAGAGACACACAACATGAGGAGAGACACGCAACATGAGGAGAGACACGCAACATGAGGAGAGACACACGACATGAGGAGAGACTCACGACATGAGGAGAGACTCACGACATGAGGAGAGACACACACAACATGAGGAGAGACACACACAACATGAGGAGAGACACACAACATGAGGAGAGACACACAACATGAGTGGAGACACACAACTAACACAAGGACACACAACAATCTCACTGCAATACAACGATAAAGAGACACAAAATGATACAAAACAAACATGAAAAAAATCAGCAGAAAGAGTCACATGACCAGGTTCTCTTCTCTCTTCAGGTAAACCTGCTACCTCAGCCCCGCCCACTTCCTCAGCTCCGCCCCTGTCTCCTCCTCCCTCCATCTTGTCTTCAGGCTGCTCTGCCACCTGGTGGTGTTCTGTCCGTACTTCATCTCTACTGGCCTCACGGTGTCTTTGTATCGACACAGAGCAACAGGTACTGATCAATCAATCAATCAATCACTCAATCCTCTGATGATTGACAGCTGTCTCTAACTGTTGACAAAATATTTTCTTTCTGATCTTTGACTGCAGGAAATGACCTTCCTGTCTCCATGGTGACGGCTCCGCCCACACAGGCTGAGCAGGGATTGGACGTTGACAATGATGACATCATCACTGCTGTGACCACAGAGCATCAGTTCTGAGCTGAACTCAGAATCCTCCAATCAGAAAATGTTTTTATTCATAACAGATCATGTAATTGTGTTGTTTCCTGTCTTTGTGTTCACTTTGTGTCATTGCCGGTGTTTTTCTTTGAGTTTTCTTGTCTCTTTGTGTTACTTCTGCATATTGTTATGTTTGTTCTGGGGGGGAAATAATGTGTCCTAAATAACAAAATGGATGAAAATGACTTCATGTTTCACAAATGAGTTCAGGTTTCTCAAAATGTCTGAATATTTCTCAAAGTATTCCATTAAATGACTCCAGAAAACAAGGAGACTCAGTATTTGTCCAGTTTGACTCAGAAATTATGGCAGCACCGAGTCTCTGGTTCAACACTGGAGACTGGATTCACCGTTTCCTTATCACTGATGTTAGAGCAGAAAAACACACAAAGACTCAGAAAACAACCAGAGGCACAACATGACCAACAACGGACTGAAAACTACAACAAAGACACAACATGGCCAACAACAGACTGAAAACTACAACAAAGACACACAACATGACCAACAACAGACTGAAAACTACAACAAAGACACACAACATGACCAACAACAGACTGAAAACTACAACAAAGAGAAACAACATGACCAACAACAGACTGAAAACTACAACAAAGAGACACAACATGACCAACAACAGACTGAAAACTACAACAAAGAGACACAACATGACCAACAACAGACTGAAAACTACAACAAAGAGACACAACATGACCAACAACAGACTGAAAACTACAACAAAGACACAACATGACCAACAACAGACTGAAAACTACAACAAAGACACACAACATGACCAACAACAGACTGAAAACTACAACAAAGACACACAACATGACCAACAACAGACTGAAAACTACAACAAAGACACAACATGGCCAACAACAGACTGAAAACTACAACAAAGAGACACAACATGACCAACAACAGACTGAAAACTACAAGAAAGAGACACAACATGACCAACAACAGACTGAAAATTACAACAAAGACACACAACATGACCAACAACAGACTGAAAACTACAACAAAGACACACAACAGACTGAAAACTACAACAAAGACACACAACAGACTGAAAACTACAACAAAGAGACACAACATGACCAACAACAGACTGAAAACTACAACAAAGAGACACAACATGACCAACAACAGACTGAAAACTACAACAAAGAGACACAACATGACCAACAACAGACTGAGAACTACAACATAGAGACACAACATGACCAACAACAGACAGAAAACTACAACAAAGAGACAACATGACCAACAACAGACTGAAAACTACAACAAAGACACACAACAGACTGAAAACTACAACAAAGACACACAACATGACCAACAACAGACTGAAAACTACAACAAAGACACACAACATGACCAACAACAGACTGAACACTACAACAAAGAGACACAACATGACCAACAAGGTTTTAGATTTGTAAGTGGTTTTAAGGTGTGAATTAAAGAGTACAAACAAATAAAATGCACCTTTTCTCTTAGAACACTGTCTGTGCCTCACCTTTCTGTCTGTCCTGTGTTTGTTTTATGTTTCACTTGGGTGTGCACAGCCCTCAGTGGCATAATGCAGGAAACAGCTTGAAATAAACATGATAGGTTAATTTGCCATGAGGACAGGTGATGGTCACAGTCACAAAGAAGAAAAAAATTGCATGAAGCTTAAGCAATGACACCATGGGTGGTTGGTGTCATTTTTCAGCGGATTTGCAGACAAAGAAAAAAAAAGGTAGATGAAGGCATCACTCTGCCGGTTTCTCGTCTTTCTGACCACATTTCAGAGGTTGAAACTCAGAGACGCTCTCAGACTGGCAGCAACTAAACCTCTGATTTCCTGTCAGCTTCAGAGGAAACAGCTTTTTGTTTTCAGATTATCGTCGTATTAAATCTTCATCACTCTTTGTCCCTGACAGCTTCAGATACAGACTCACCATCCTCCTGATGGAAACAAAGATTTACTTTATTTAAAGCATTTAACTATCAGTGAACGCATCACGACCAACTTTTATCTCTCAACCTTTTTGTAGCGACAGTCAGAGCAGAGAAACCAGAGCAGAGAAACCAGAGCAGAGAGGCAGGAAGGAGGAGTTTACTGATGAGACTGAGAGCTGATCAGAGAGAGGATCTAATACCAGCAGCTCAGGATGGAGGGAACATCTCTGCTGTGGATCTGTAAGTTATCTCTGATTGTCTTTGGGGGTTTGTGTGATTTTAGCAAGTTTAGCTCAAAAATAAACAACAATAATTAAAGTTGATGAGGATTCCTTGTAAAGGTCAGTGAGACTTCCAGTGTTGAACGTTCTGCTACAAAGATCAGAAGAAGCTTCTTTAAATGTTGGAAACAGAACCATGGAGGATTTATGTTGGAGATGAAACATTGACGTGTCTCAGACTAACCTTCATGTCTCTTTAGTTCTGCTCTCACTGATGAGCTGCAGAACAAACCAGGTGAAGCTGAACCTGAGTCCCAACAGATCTCAGTTTTTTAGAGGAGATTCTGTTTCTCTGAGCTGTGAGGATGAAGACAGATCTGCTGGATGGACTCTGAGGAGAAACACCACCAGAAGAACCAGAACTCAGTGTGGAGATGGATGGGGAAGACCATCTGGTTCCAGCTGTAACATCAGTGTGTTAGTTCCAGGTGACAGTGGAGTTTACTGGTGTGAGTCCATGGAGGCAGCAGCCAGTCAGAGCATCAACCTCACTGTTTCTGGTAAGATGAGCTGTGCAGTCAGTGCTGATGAAGCTGTGTGTGAATGGATGAAATGCTGTAGTTTGTCTCTGTGTTGAGGTGGATCAGTGATCCTGCAGAGTCCTGTCCTCCCTGTGATGGAGGGAGATCCCCTCACTCTGAGCTGTCAATCAAACCAGGACTCCCCCCTCCCAGCTGTTTTCTATAAAGATGGCTCCCTCATCAGGACTGAGCCCGGAGGTCACATGACCATCCTCCATGTTTCCAGGTCTGATGAAGGCCTCTACAGGTGTAACATCAGCAGTCATGGAGAGTCTCCATCCAGCTGGATCTCTGTCACAGGTCAGGATTCTTCGACTGAAAGAGACACACGACATGAGGAGAGACACACAACATGAGGAGAGACACACAACATGAGGAGAGACACGCAACATGAGGAGAGACACGCAACATGAGGAGAGACACGCAACATGAGGAGAGACACACAACATGAGGAGAGACTCACGACATGAGGAGAGACTCACGACATGAGGAGAGACACACACAACATGAGGAGAGACACACACAACATGAGGAGAGACACACAACATGAGGAGAGACACACAACAGGAGTGGAGACACACAACTAACACAAGGACACAACAATCTCACTGCAATACAACGAAAAAGAGACACAAAATGATACAAAACAAACATGAAAAAAATCAGCAGAAAGAGTCACATGACCAGGTTCTCTTCTCTCTACAGGTAAACCTGCTACCTCAGCCCCGCCCACTTCCTCAGCTCCGCCCCCTGTCTCCTCCTCCCTCCATCTTGTCTTCAGGCTGCTCTGCCACCTGGTGGTGTTCTGTCCGTACTTCATCTCTACTGGCCTCACGGTGTCTTTGTATCGACACAGAGCAACAGGTACTGATCAATCAATCACTCAATCCTCTGATGATTGACAGCTGTCTCTAACTGTTGACAAAATATTTTCTTTCTGATCTTTGACTGCAGGAAATGACCTTCCTGTCTCCATGGTGACGGCTCCGCCCACACAGGCTGAGCAGGGATTGGACGTTGACAATGATGACATCATCACTGCTGTGACCACAGAGCATCAGTTCTGAGCTGAACTCAGAATCCTCCAATCAGAAAATGTTTTTATTCATAACAGATCATGTAATTGTGTTGTTTCCTGTCTTTGTGTTCACTTTGTGTCATTGCCGGTGTTTTTCTTTGAGTTTTCTTGTCTCTTTGTGTTACTTCTGCATATTGTTATGTTTGTTCTGGGGGGAAATAATGTGTCCTAAATAACAAAATGGATGAAAATGACTTTATGTTTCACAAATGAGTTCAGGTTTCTCAAAATGTCTGAATATTTCTCAAAGTATTCCATTAAATGACTCCAGAAAACAAGGAGACTCAGTATTTGTCCAGTTTGACTCAGAAATTACCAGATGGTGTGTCAAGTAAGATGCAGGTGTTGAGGTCTCAGAGAGGACTCAGGCTCATTATGGCCCGAAGGTAACAAAGGTTTTGAAGCAGACAAATAAAGATCTTAAGAAGAAACATTATGAGTTAACCACATGATTATGCTTGCTGAAATATATATACATTTTTGAAGTGTTGATTTGATTAAAGTAATGATTCAGATGATTTATTGTGTTCAGATTGAGAGGAATGATTTAAGAAGTGATTCTGTGTGAAGTAATCCTTGTTTAGGCTCTGTGTGTGCGTACAGGCCTCATAGGCTTGTGTGTCCAGGCCTTAAAAAAGCAGAAGTGCAGTAAACAACAGTCACCATGACTCGGCAGCCACAATGACATTGCAGCCTCCTCAGAAAAAAGGGAAGTTTGGGAAAAACCCAAAAGGGTGGGCTGAAATGTGTGTGTGTTAAACAGAATGTGGACACTGTGTATTTGCTGTAACAACATGACTTCTGTATTACTGCTGTATGTGATGACAAAGTTGATTGCATAAGTTAGACGGTGTCAGAGGGCGTACCTAGCCAGTTTTGTGTGTCTGGAGAGAGTATAAGAATGGGAGAGCAGAGACATTATACGGGAGTCGTTCACCGGAGCCGCCAGAAGAGCTGCAAAGGGAACTTGGCCGGAGTTCTGAAGAATCTTCACCTTCCTCTTTTGCCCGAGAGACGGGAAGACGACGCGGGACTTAGGCTCCAGAGATCGCTGAGGACATCGTTGGAAGCAAAGTCTTTTTCTGACTTTGCTCAACAAGCGAAGACCACACTCTGCCAAACGGAGAGTCCTAAGAGGTTCTGCAGTTATCCAGAAGAAACCAATAGAGGGAAGAACCGACTACACCCGAAGAGGCAAAGGAGGCAACAGCACCGGGCTGTTCCCCTCCCCGGGGCTGGGAGACCCAGTGACCCACTACAGCCTGAACAGACGAGGGTTTCCCATCACCACCATACCACAGAGAAGACAGCTGGGGCGTAAGCACTAACGCTCCAGCCAATTCCAGAAAATAACTGCCAGACCACGATTGGCTTACAGGACTCCTCCGCTCCCCCCTGCCGAGGGATAAGATCCTTTTGTCCACAAAGAAGACATCGTACCGAGTCCTCTGGACAACTGAGGGCTTTTCCCCAGACGCAAGTCAAGACCGAGTGATACGGTAGTGGCCACGCTGTTCGCTCTCTCTCCTAAATTCAATAATTAGAGAAGATTGTCAGGTACGCTCAATTTAGTAAGTTTAGTATCATTTTTAATCAGAAATAATTAATTGTTTTTATCATGAATTGATGCTGTGCCCTTGCTAAACTTGCTTAATAAAACGCTTTATTGCATTTAAAGAGAAGCCTAATGAAATTATTATAAACCACTGAAAACCTGCATAGTGGTAAAAAGTTAAGTTGATTGTGTGCATTCAATTCAATGGTTCTTAAAGGTTACTTAGTCCAAAGTGAGAGTGTTTAAACATTACCCCTGAGGTTAGTTCTTTCCAAACCTCTAAAACGAACCCAGGAATAGCACCAAGTGCATGCAAGTCCTTAGAGAGAAGCTGTCCGATAACGAATGTGAATGATAAATCAAAATCTACTACTTAGAAAGGCTGCTTGGTGGGATAGCATTTATCAGATAAGAGGGGTGAGACATTCGGATGCAAGGCAGTTAGAACCTGGGCGAGTGTCTCTCGATTCCAGCTTAATTTATTCTGCTGAAACCTGTTAGGTGAAATGCTAATAGGCAGATAGAATCTAACCCTTTAAATGGAGAGCTGGACCAAATTTAACCTGAGGCAAGGGTTAAAAAAAGGCTAGACTGGCGAACATGGCGTCCCTGGGTGGGCACGAGTGAAGAAAGAAGTGTCCAATAGAAGATTCTGAGGATCTGGCACTGACACCTAGAATCAACCGCCAGAACCTTTCAGTGGAAACTGGGGAAGAGAGGGCTAATCTCTTCTGACCGAGGGTCCACGCTGCGGAGATCGGGGAAGGAGAAGACGAGACCTTCTGACCGAGGATCCACAGCACGGGTGATCAGCCGACAGAGAGACTCGGGATCATCACGCCTGACGGGAGGTACAGTGAGAACCGCAGGCTAGAAGAAGCCGCAGTGACCTTGGGCCAGCGCATCCCAGAAAAAAGGCACCGCGGAGCAGCCAGACGAAGTCTGCACTCATCCCTGCTCAACGGTCCCACGAGAGGTTTTGAGGGAGCAGACGACTCGAGACGACAAAGACGATGGCTGAGAGCCAACAAGACAAAGATGTACTCGTCCCTGATAAAGAAGAAGAAGCGATGGCCCCACAAGACGACGCAAAAGCCGGAGGGTCCGGTGAGCGAAGAAAAGAAGATCCATCCTCCGAAGCCCCAGTGCCGGGGGAGACGACGATCGACGAAGTGGTGAAGGACTCCACTTCAAAGAAGACACGCCCAGACCTCACTCCAGTCCTCCAGTACCAGATTGTCCTGGCAGGTAATGGGTGGGATACCTGGGAGGAAGAAATAAAGAAACATGTGCGCAACTTTAACCAGAAGTTGACAGAAGCACAGCTGAAAGAGCGACTGCAGGAGAGCCTCGAGAAGGACGGGTGCTACGTTTCCCACGAAAGGATTGGAAAGTACTGGCTAACAGTACTGGAGGGAAAGTCCAAGCCACCCAAAACGAAGCAAGAAGTGAGGGATTGGATAACCTGGTGGGGTAACTACCTGACAGAGTCAACGAGAAGCCTGCCAATGTCAAAAGTTGCCATGATATTGAGTCCTACTGCAGCATATGACGCTGTGGTAAAGATGCTTGCCAAAGAAACGGGAGTGATTCCAGTTCTGATCTCCAACAAAGTGCGGGCAACAGCAGTGCAAAAGGACCAGCGAGATGTGCTGAGGCCTATACATGAGTATGCAGCATCAAGAAGTGAGATGACGGTTGAAGAGGACCGGCGAAGCGAGCAGACGCGCTCAGGGTCAGCGAATGACTCAGAAGAAGAAGACCCAGATGAAGAGGGACCTGAGTATGCCGGGCCGCCAAGGCCAACAGGGTTTGCCAACTGGGAGACTCTGCAGGCAGAGTTTGGTGGACCGAGTTGTCCGCACCCGACGCCCCGACCAAGCCTCGCAAGGGACTACTCAGCACTGTCCCCCACAACTCAAAGGGACATTTATGCTACTGATGAGCTCATCGCATCCAGTAAAAAGGTCCTCCAGTCCCTGAAGAAGTACACCGCCGCCCACAAAGCCGCGAAGTGCCCAGCTGATGAGGACCTCATTGAGGACGAGTCGATGAGCGACAGATCCGAGAGGACTCTCCCCACCTTACCACCGTTGCCCACAGATGGTAAGAAGTTCAGCAACCAGACGGGGGCTACAGCTTACTACATCGAAGGAGACCCTTGGCAGTACCACGCAGATGCCCTGCTGGTGATATCCTCCTCCATCCTGAAAGTCAGAAATACAGCTTTCAGAAAGGCTCTCGCACGTAGAGGTGGCGAAGAGTACAAAAAGGAAAGAGAAGAAGCCAGTAGGGAGAATAGAAATCATCCAGACGGATGTAGAGCTGTGGTGGTAACCAGCGGGGGAGATTCAACGTACTACTCTATAATCCCAACACGGTCTCACGGGGATTCGTGAAACTGTTACGTAAATTTTTTGTTTCTTTTTCGTGCGCACCAACACGATTTCGTCATGTTTTTCGTGCCGCTCACCACGAAATGTTTTTCGTGTTGCTCACAACGAAACCCGCTGTGGTAATCACAGCTGAAAGTGGTTTATAACGGCGGATTCATGACGATCTAAGCTGTCCATCGGCGTATACTGCTTGTGTGATTGCGTTTGCGGCCGCCGGCCGCCGGACATTCTTGAAATTCCTATGCAAATTGGTAAGTGTACCACCGGCTTATGGTTAGGTTATGGTTAGGGTTATGGTTAGGGTTATGTTTAGGGACGATGTCATGCAAAATATAGCGTTGGATTCGCCATGGTTTTACATTAAAAATATAATACACACATTCGTTTGAAATACGTTCTGGGTGGCACGAAAAGTCCGCCGTTTAAAATACATTGGTGCGCATTTCGTGGTGAGCGGCACGAAAAACATGACGAAATCGTGTTGGTGCGCACGAAACCGAAACAAAAATTTACGTAACAGTTTCACGAATCCTCGTGAGATCGGGCTGATAATCCATGTGATAGAAGATGAGTATCGTGATGGAGACGACATTGAGTCATACAGAAAAAGGCTGTATGGTGCCCTGATCAAAGGACTGGCGAAAGCAAATGACCTGAAGTACAGGAGAGTGGTCATTTGTGCTGATGGACTGAGGTCCAACACGCTGCCCTGGGAGGTGGCAGAGGAGGCAGCCACGAGAGCGGCAAAATGGCAACTGATGGCGCATGAGGTCTGTAATGAGTTAAAGCAACTGGTGGTCATGACCTCTCAAGCTCAGAACAAAGAGCGGAGAGATCGCATACTGAAGCCCTGCAAAGATGCAGAGAAGGCGAGAGGCCTTAAAGCAAAAGGGAAAACTGATCGACCAGCAGAAGACGGAGCAAAACTGCCTGAGGTGTTCAGCCCCGAACGGGAGAGAAAATCATCTACACCTGGTGAAGCAGCCCCGCCTGGAACTTACCCTGGAGGTGAACACAGCTATGTCCAGAGCCAACCTCAGCACAAGTCCATGGTAATATGGAAACAAGAGACTCCTCCAGGAGCTGTGGTACAGAGGCTGTACCTACGGGACCAAGAAGGGGCTATGGAAGGCGCAATCCCTGAAGGTGACTACACCAACCTGCAGACCACTGGGCAGGACCCAAGAGAGCAGAGAACACCAAGGACCCCTGTACCTACAGGCCCAGCAGTTTCACCCATCACTCCAGGACCAACGCCTCCTGTCCCTAGACGACGCACCAGTTTGGAGCCAAGACGTGTTACCGTTAACCCAGCACCAGAACCAGATATCGTGGTGAGCAGCAGTGAATCATCTGATGAAGAAGAAGGACAAGAAGATGACCAGTCACTAGAATCAGTCCCCCATCAGACACCTAACCCTCCAAAAGACCTCAGAGTGGGCACCAGAAAAGGTGAGAAGAAACCAGTAGAAATGGTGTCAGTAAGAAGAACCTCAGAAAGGTTGGCAAGAGATCCAAGCTTCGGCCCCATAAAAACCAGAGATGGAAGGCAAGCATACATGCCAGAGATCGGCCAGACCAGCTATGATGTGCCGGTCAGCTGGGCTGAAAAACCAGATGAGAGGAAAATCCTGCCAGTGAGTGCTACTTTTGGGGAATGGGCTAACCTATTGATGATGCCTAGTTATGGAACTCTAGCAGCATGTACGCAGCTGACAGCTGGTTTCAGAACGGCCTTCATCGCCATAACCCATGATGTGATGCTTCGGAGAATGAAGAGGGCAGCATATAGCTACTCCAAAGAAGTGGAAAGGGCAATGTTGGAAGACTTTTCCGAGGATGAAGAAACCGGAGAGAGACCCCAACAACAGCCACAGCCACAGGAGGCCCCAGCAGCATCTGCGGCTGGAGCAGCAGGTAATGCAATGAGCCTGCTGACACCAGCCCAAGGCTTCACAGAATTCAAAAAGGTCAAAATGCTGGTGAAAGACAAAGAGCCTGGGCAAAGTATGGTAAACTACCTGAGAGACAACTGGTCACTGGTGAAGAACACCACTACGTGCGAGGAAGCCAGAAAGCTGTGGTTAACCTATGCAACAGGTAACACAGTGAAAGAGGGAGAAACGTCTCAGAGCCATTATGACCGGTTGGTGCTTGAAGACTCAGATGACGAAGAGAGCTGGTTACTCAGAGCCAAAGCAAGGCTGGAGAAGGGACAGACCCTCACCCTCATTTGGCATGAGATCAAAGACAAAGTTCCACCGACAAGGTATATAAGAGCCCTGAGGATCCTGACTAAAGGCCAGAGGGACGAGGTGGACTTCGCCGCCATGCCATATGAAACTACAGTATCCCAGCTCAATGCAGCAGTAAAGGGTGGGACCTGAAGAGGAGGTTCTACCAGACGAGAAAAGAGAAGGAGTCACAACAGCAACCACCAAAGGCTAAGCCACCACAAGAGACCCCTCAACGACCAAGAGAACCAAACCAACCACAGCGTTCTCGGTCCTGGCCTAACCGACCAGCCCCCAGAGACCAGACAAGACCAGCCCAGAACAAGCAACCATTCCAGCCTCGACAGACCCAGAAGCCAGCTGGTGAAAGGAAGAGTGATTACCTGCCCCCAGAAGAATACAGAAAGCTGACCCCGGAGCAGAGAGACGCCCTCCGTGCTGCTCGCCAAGCAGCAGGCACTCAGGGGCCTGAAAAATGATGGCCCAAGAGGTGCGGGTCACCCTGGAACATGCCTACTGGAAGGGGGATGAAATCTACACTGATGTGGATGGAGTCCCTTACCAAGTAGACTCCGGGGCAGAAGTGTCAATGACCCGCAAGAGCCTCGACATAGCAGGACACCTACAGGCCCAACTAGCTGACGGAGCAGTTAGAGAGTTCCCATATGCAATTTGGAAAGGAATTGTATGGGTTCTTGGGCCTTTCAATCTGGTAACGACAAAAGACCTAAAGCGGCTACATCAACCCAAGAAGAATATGCCAGTCGAGAGACTGAGGAAATTGCGGGCTCGCATGATCCGCTTTACACCTCAACAAGAAGAGTTTCAGCTCAAGCAGTGGTATAAGCCAGTCGATGTAAAAGAAGTCGCAGCACAGAAGGTTGAAGAGAGTGATCTCTCAGCTGCAGGAAAAGAGCGGCTGAAAGAAATAATCTCCAAAGCCAAGGTAGCGCGGTTCAAGAATGATTGTGGGGATCTTGGGGAGAAGTACACCCATACTATCATTGGAGGAGTGCATCCAGCGGTCCGCCAATATCCCTCAATCCAGGTGCAGTAGAAGAAATGGACCTGATTGTCAAAGAGCTGAGCGCACTGGAGATAATCCGAGAGGAACTGAATCCAATAACCAACAGCCCGATCCAGGCAGTGAAGAAACCTGAATCGGCGGGTGGAGGATGGAGGCCGGTGATCAACTTTAAAGCCCTTAACCGTCGGACAACCGCGAACAAGGCAAGTTTGATCAATCCCCAAGGCACCCTGAAGACCCTACAGGTCAAGAAGTACAAATCATGCATTGACCTGGCGAACGGATTCTTCTCCCTGCGCCTCGCCAAAGCTTCACAAGGCAAGACAGCGTTCACACATAAAGGAAAGGCTTATGTGTGGACCCGACTGCCCCAAGAACTCGCCGAATGTGTTCCAAGCTGCTGTAATGGATATTCTACAAGGACTTGGAGCGACAATCTACATAGATGACGTATTCATCGCAGACGACTCTGAGGAAGAACATCTGGCAAAGCTGCAAAAGATTGTTGAAAAGCTGACAGATGCGGGCCTAAAGCTGAACCTGAAAAAGTGTCAATTTGGCCAGTTTGAGGTAAACTACTTAGGATTCCAGGTCTCAACCGACCTAGGGATCTCTGAAGGATACCGAGAGAAACTGGAGCAAATTAGACCTCCAGGATCACTGAGAGAACTACAACAGATCCTAGGTTTGTGCAACTACGTGAGAGACCATGTCCCTGGGTACCAGAAGTATGCCAGATCACTGTATGCAAGATTGAAGAAAGCTGAAGACCAGCCTGAGGAGGACCATGACAAGACTTGGACATGGACAGCGACAGATCAGCACCATCGGGAAGAACTGAAGAAGGCGATCCAGGGAGCTCTACGATTAGAACCCAGGAGCCTGACAACCAGATTGGTAGCTGAGACGAGCTGCGACGATGACGACGCCGTGGTAAAAGTCAGTAAGGAAGGAGCAGGAATCGTGGCTCTATGGAGCTATACACTAACATCCGTGGAGAAGAAGTACCCGCCAGAAGAAAAGGAATTGGCAGTCCTGGCAAGATACTGGAGCGCCCTGAAGGACCTGGCACAGGGTCAGGGCATCAAAGTCAACACCCAGAGCCAAGTACACCGATTCCTGAGAAAGGCCACTGTAGAGAGTACCAAGGCGACCAATGCGAGATGGGGAAGATGGGAAGACATCCTACTGGACCCAGACCTTGAGATTGGGCCAACTCAACCCGCAAGTAAGAAAGCTCCAAAGCCTGAAGAACCAACAGAGGATCCATATGAATGGACTCTGTACACCGACGGATCGAGAAAGGGTCCAGACAGCACTGCCTATTGGGGCTTCATCCTTAAGCAAGGTGAAAAAGAGCGTTACCAACAGAAAGGTAAAGCAGAAGGCAGTGCACAGACAGGAGAAGTCACAGCAGTCCTCGAGGGCCTGCTGGAACTAGAGAAAAGAAAGATTAAGAGAGCTAGAGTAATAACATAGTTCTTAATGTGCACAAGCTCTGAATGAAGACTTAGCCATTTGGGAAGAAAATGGTTTTGAAACTGCTAAAGGCAAAACGGTAGCACACCGTGATTTGTGGCAAAAAATTGCCGAGTTAAGAATGAACATGGACCTCGAAGTGAGGCACCAACGGGCCCATACGAGAGAGGGGCCCACTGGAAGGGAAACGACGAAGTGGATCGTTTCGTCCAGATGAGAAAATTCGTCTTTGTCGGGATCGAGGAATGGGACCAAACCCCTAAAGGAAAGATTGTCCCAGAGAAGTACGTGGAAGAAGTGGTGCGGGCCGTACATGAGGCGCTAGGCCATGTGAGCACACTTCCTACCCATAGGGAGCTGGAAAAGCTGCAACTCTGGATTCCAGAGCGCCGTGTGCGACAAGTACTAAGGGCCTGTGAAGTATGTGGTCGATACAACGCAGGACGCCGAGGGCAAAGAGTAGACGGGCTCACCATCAAGAGCACTATTCCCTAGGGTTCTATCTGCATGGACGTAGCAGGCCCAATGGGGGTTACAGGGAAAAGAGGTGAGAAATACCTTTTAGTGCTGGTTGATTCAATGTTCAGGCTATATGGTTACTAAACCAGTAAAGAAAGCTAACGGCAACAGTGTAGTTAGCATGTTGGAACAGACGTGTGGCATACTAGGGGTGCCAAAAGAATTGAGAACAGACAATGGGACACACTTCAAGAATGCAAAAGTGGATGCATGGTGCCAACAGTATGGGTGATGAGGATTTATTCACCCCCATACACGCCACAAGCAAAACGGAGTGGTCGAACGAGCCATTGGGCTGGTAAAGAACTGGATAGGCAAGAATGCAAATTCCAAAGAATGGAGTACCATAAACCCTAGAATAGGAAGGCCCTGAACGGACAGACATCGACACTGATAGGCCTTCCCACTTCCGAAGAGGCTGAATCAACGCCGCCTTTGTGTCAGAGAGAAAGTAGGCGGGGCTCTGAGGATAAGATGGCAGCACCAGCCCTAAGAGTGCCATTCCAAGTCGGACAGCGGAGTGTGGGTGAAGGGACCAGAGACGCACCCACTGGCACAGCGGTGAAAGCCAAATACCGAGAAGCCCTGACGATAATAAATAAGTTTGTACAGCAACACAGGTTTTGCTTAAAGAAAGGAGGAATCCAAGGAGTGGAGCAGCTTAAGCCAGTTCCAGACTAGAGAAAACCAGGAATCAAAAACCATGGCTACGAGCACACAAGGCTTACCACCCTTCATCGGAGTAGCCAACGTTAAAGGGGTGGTTACTATGCGGAGAAGTACTACGGGACTCTGGGCAGGCAGAGCCCTGAAGAAATTGGACTATGCTAAAAAGGATTCCTGTCAGAAGAAAAAGAGATGTTAGAATGGAAGAAGATGAACAACAACTGTGTGGTTTGCTGGAAGCCAACCACCCTGACGGTCCAATGGGAAGGACCAGGGCAAGAAAAACCTACGAAGGTTAAGCCAAAACGAAGAGAGATGAAAAGTCTGCACCATAAACCAGTAAAGGTAACTGATGCCTATGTTTGTGGGTTATGCAGAATAGATAAGTTACCCAGGCTGATCTTCATCACCCAATGGGATCTACGCGGGGTAAGACCAGAGACTACGGAGTGTGCTTGTCAGTGGGATGGAGACATGCTCTACTACTGCAGCAGCTGCAGCCTCCAGAGAAAGTGTGGGCAGCTGGTGCAGACTGGTGAAGCCGAAGGATGGCAGGTGAGGAAGATGGTTGATCCTCTCCAAGCGTTGGAACCAGGGGAGATTGAAGGGCGACGAAAGAGAAGCATCGACCTCAGCCTGGACCCCCGAGGGTGAGGGAGCGCCATCAGCACCGCCACTGTATCCACCGATACAGGATGAAGAAAGGGAGCCACCAAGGGTGAGGCCCGGAGCAACCGCTCTGGAAGAAGACCATCCAGAGGGCCTGGCCTTACAGCACGGCTTCAGCAGAAATGATGTCTCCGCCACTAGCGACAACACAAGTCCCTCTGGTGTTCAGGGTCTATCGTGACCCAGATGGGCCCAAGTATACATCAGGTATGGATGATTCCAGGCCCTCACAGAGAGATGGCACAAGCGCATGGTTGGGAAGGACCATGGGAGCTAACTACCTGGGATAGGTTAGTAGAAGAAGTGTACTGATTCAACCATCCCCCTAGTAGACGCTGGACCAGTGCCAAGAGAAGAAGGTGCCAGAGGCACGAACCTCTACTACTACAGCGTCACAAGCCTCGATGCATGGGGCCACTCGGGCATGAAAGCCAAAGAGAAGTCTGCAGAGTACACCGTGACACCAGAAGACTGGCGCCGAGAAGGAAGTGTCCAATTGGTGAACTCCTGGGTGTCAAGGGCAGCCACGCCTACAAGACCGCATCAGACGATGACGGTGAAAGTACGAGTGCGCATGGTCATTGTGCCATTCGTGGGTGTGTACTCGCTGGGGGACGTGTCCGAGGTACAGAGAGAAGTGAAGCCTGAAGAAGATTCTGCCAAGAAGGGGGAGAAAGAGAAGGAGAGTGTTTGGTCAAGAATCAAAGGCCTCACCAAGAGAGTTGGGAGGGAAAGAAGAATCCTGAACCCAGCCAACAGTAAGGTCAACCTGTCGTTGTGAAAATGCCGTATCAACCAGTGTATGACCATACACGGATGTAGAATTGCACTGAAGGCCATATATACAGGAATGTAATGGTAAAATATACTTAGACTCCCCAGAAAGGGATTACAAATACACTAATAGAGAATGTAAGAACGAGACGTGTACCAGAATCCTCCCGTCAGATGGGATGTTTTGGGGATACTTCAATTTCACATGTGATGTCCCACCGCCTCCAACGGCACAGCCTCCGACAGTGACTGAAATCTCAAGAAATGTAACCCAAGCTCCAACCACCATCATTGCTGAAACGGGTTCAGTTTCAGCCACCCATACACCAGCACCTGGGGTGAGCACAACTACCCAGAAAGCTACTATACAGTTAGTAGATCCAGACTTCCAGCCGAGAAGTAACCGTCATCGAGGCCGCTACTGGAATATAATTAAGGCCTGTGTAACAGACAAGTTCTTAGCTTTAAACCCGTGTTACTGGAACATGCTAGCCGACTGTAAAACTCAGAATTATCTGGTAATAACTCCAGCTACACACCTGATGTTCTACGTCACTAAAGGCATGTATGGAGCTGAACCACGGGCACACCATGAGAACTGGCTTAATGACACTTTGCCCTGGTTGTGGATAGTTCCAGTAAAGCACTTTAGAGGAGCATTCCCGAAGGGTTATGCAAGAACAGGCCAGGGCCTGGCAGGACCAACAGAAACTGACATGTATGTGCAGAAGCTTCCTACGCCACCAGAGCTGATTGGGGCCCCAAGAGGGGATTTCCAGAAGATTGACCAATGTGTGGTAAAGAAAGTAGCTGAAGCACTGGACGGAGAAGAGTATGTGAGTAACGGTGCCTCGCCCAGATGCCCATTATGGCAAGAATGGAACAGATACTACGGTACATGGACCTACAACTGCAGCGGACTGACGGCAAACAACACTGTTAAAGGTATTCTACAGGCCTGGAGTGAAGGACACACCAGGAGTGAATCCTCTACCTGGTGGGGCCTGCAGAAGCAAGAGATCCAGGAGTGGGTAGTTCCATGCCTGAGCGAGACCAGCAACTATTGGGTAAAGTACCAATATTTGGCTACAGTTTATTCCAAAGAGAGGGATATTTGGCCTGGTGTATGGAGCAACCCTGAACCCTACGTGAGTCCAAGGCCATGGCGTATGGTGTGTGACAGAGCTAACATGACGTGCACCATCGGCCTAGCCAGACAACATTGCCAGGGGGTTCCAGGATGGGAAGACCACTGCCAAAGCCACTATGGAGAAGACTGTGTAGAGAGTGTGTACAGTGTATAAAGATTGTATCCAACATTGACAGGGGCGGAGCATATCAGTACAAATACATGTGTGAAACACTCATTTCTTCTAGTATTGCTCTGAAATTTTGACCTGAACTATGTAAGACCCCAGGCTTTTGCAATATTGTGTTTTCAAGCTCTTACAGTGCTGCCACACTGATTTTCAGGTGTTTTATTAGGGAAAAAATGTAGGCGAGAAAAAATTCATCCTAATTCAGTGTGTGCCAACATGAAATACTCTGTGCCAGTAGCACCTAGAGTAATTCTGACTGCACTGGGCGAAAATTCAGGTTGTCAGCTTTCAAATGAGACCCCAACCATGCATGTACTCCAAACAGTTCAAGAACAGCATTCAATTTACTTTCTGTAAATCTCAGTAGAAATTTTGGGCGGAAATTGCCTGGACTTTTGTGGCGGTTGTAATTTCATCCAGTGTATCCATAGCTTGACTTTACTTGAATCCACAAACTGGAACTCAAAATATTAATCCAGAAAACAGCAGCAGTTTTAGCTGCAGAGATGTATGTTCCACTCGGCGCTCTTCTCTTTTTTTTTGGTAACGGTCTTCTGGTCTTTCCTCCTGGGGCGCAGTACATTGGACTATACCATCTTCTCCAGGAAGGTGGAGGGGGAGGGCTGTTGTCAGCCGAAAATTTTTTTTCCATTTCTACAAGTCCATTTTAATTAAGACTGCTTAATCAGATTATAGTCAATAATTATCTACGTACACATGCCATGTAGGGCATGATTATTTATTGCAGCCAGATAATTATGATAAGAAGTCTTACCCCCTAATGGACTAAACCATATAATCTTGGGCTCATGGGACAAACAGCGGGCAGTTTAGCGAAGACAAGAAGGGTACAGAAAATGATTTGGCGCTGTGTTATTTGCTTTGTCTTTGTGGGTCTAACCCTCAAATCTTTACTGAGTCATTAATTCTGCACATAGCCGTAGTCCAGATTTTCGTGTAATTTGCGGAATTGATGGTTGTGTCTAAGAATATCGAGTTTACAATTCTATTTGGTATCACATTCAAAGAAGCCACTCTGAGCACCTTGACAATGGACGCAGCGGCAGGTCATGGAGCGGGAGGACATCGACATCAAAATGGTAAGGCTGTTACTATTATTATTATATTAATCTCACAAATATTCTTTAAAACATGTGGGGAAAATATAAAATATGTATGTGAATACTACATATGAGAGTGATAATCTAAAACATATTGACATGGTGGTGAATCAAATATTCAGTCAAGAGCCACATATTTTCAGAATAAATCATTTATTGCTTATTCATCCAAGCCTTGAATTGTTAAATATATTTCCGGTTCAGTAGCAAACTGACATATATCTGTATGGGACGCAAACACAAACAGCTGACACTGACTTGCATGGGTGTTTTAGCTCTGTTTAGTTTAGAAAACATATGTTTAACCTCAGCTAGCAGTAAAACTGTGACATAAATTTACATTTACTCGAAATTCTTTTCCCCCATGTCACAAGCACATATTTCCTGTTAACAAAAAGCTGTACGTGCAGCTGTTTGTCCTTCTTAAAAACATGAAACGTAGCGTCTGGTTCGTTCTATTCCGTTCTGATGGCGGCTGACATGTTTACAAAAATGCTTCAGTGGTGCTGCCCTGTCAATCACCGTATAAAGCTCGCCTCATCAAATAAACGACTGTCATTAGCTATTGGGCAAATACACATAACTCAGGAAAAAAACAGGATCACTTAAAAGGTTGTTTTTTTAACCCTTTACGCTTCAGTGCGTCGTAGGTGTACCGCCGGCGGTACACCTACTAATTTGCATAGGAATTTCAAGAATGTCTGACGGCTGCAAACACGATTATACAAACACTATACGCCGATGGAAAGCTTAGATTCTCATGAATCCGCCGGTATAAACCACTTTCAGATGCGATTACTACAGTGGGTGAGAAAACACATTTGTCCGACAAAAACAAATATTCATCCATCCGTTCTCTATACAAGGCTTCAACGCACACAGCGCGACTCACATTTCCGGGTTCATTACTACACACAAAAAAAAAGATTCCACAAAAAACGGCCATAATCCAACCTTTTACATCCAGGCGACACAAGCCAGTAAACTATTTTGTCCAAAACATGTCCTGAAGTCGCATAAAATCCCCGAATCAGTCATTTTCAAGGAAATGCACCTCGTGATGCCCGTCCAATATTCCCCGTATTTTTCATAATTTTTTTTATTTAAAAATAGAATATTAGCGATTTTTTGTACTGAAAACGGCTGGAATTGACTGAAGCTTAAAGGGTTAAACTGTTTAGCTCAAAATCAAACATGACAAACGTATTTCACAATAATTAAATATCTACTTGTTGTAGACATGACTTGACTGTTTATTAAAAAACACATTTATTTCTTACTTGAATCTTTACAAATCCTGTCCAATAATATTTGGATGTTTGGTTAAAGGGATGTTGTAATTTTGCAAATGCTAATCTTACAGGGTAAATGAACTGAAACCTGATAATACTGACATTTTTGCTTGAAAAACTTAAAAATACGCAAAATATCTGCAGTTAATTTTCTTTTTCTCATCTAATCAATTATTCAACTCATCCAAATTGCAGTTCTACAAGAAGGGAACCCACATCAGTGGCAGACAGAAACACCAGCAACATTTGGACATACAGACCTGCTGATCCAGTGGTGGAAAACAGATGCCAACCAACAGAGAGTACAACATTGGAGAACAGAGGCCAACCAATGACGGATGCAGCAGTGGACAACAGAGTACAGTCAGTGGAAGATGCAATAATGGAGGATAACAGAGTACAACACTATCCGGAACGTGACGATCCTGAACATTTTGGAACGTTTGATAATGTGTCATTGTACTCTGGTTTCGACAATGGTCTCCATACATTTCCAAAGCACCCTACATTGTCCCAGACCAATGACAATATTCTGAACATCCCAGCGGCTTGTCCAAGTGAGCTTGCAGATGGCTGCAGATCTGGCCAATCTAAGGTAAGTCTAGTCTACTGATAGTTTTCTTCAATGCACAATAATATGCAATAAAGTACCTTACCTATAATTATTTCCCTCTTTTTTCCCTGAAGGATGACCACTGCTGCAATGTTCTGACGAGACAAGCTACTGTTATTGTGCTGACTGCCAGCGAAAAACACCATCTCTCACAGGTTTGTCTTCATGCAACATTATTAATATTATTGTTTTGACAAATGGTGATGGTTATTTTTTTTAATCCAAATATAGAAACAATTAATATTTGGTTTTGTCCCAAACTGTTGCTGTTAGGAATGGGGGGTGTGGAGAACCCAGGCACAGACATCACAGACAGAACACTAGGCATAGTTAAAAGAATTTATTAACAAAATAAAAAAAACAAAACCTTTACAAACTGAAAGTGAGACTGGAGTGGACATAAAGCTAAACTAGACAGAGGCAAAAATGGCAAGACTAAAAAGGGTGGACAAAAACTAAACTAGACAGGGGCAAAATGGCAAGACTAAAGAGGTACTTACATAAGGAGAACAAACGACTAATGCAAGAGCAAACTAGAGTCCAAATAAGCATCGAGTCCTAAGGGGTAAATCCAGAAAAGGGTGAAAAATGACGATGTCCAACAAGTGATGCAATCCGGCGGTGGAGGGAAAGTGGGGAGTGAAGACAGAAGCTGCATGTAGGTCTAACTATGCGCCAGCAAAGAACTGAGGGGAAGGCAGTGCTTAAATAGGAAGGAAGGGGACCAGGTGAGATGAATAGAACTGATTGCAACAGGTGAGAGTGATGAACTAATGAGATGACAGAGCCAAGGGACGAGCGAGTGGAAGAGGGACAGAAGGGGAAGACACAGCCAGAGGGAGACAGAAACACACAAGCCAAAAACGCACACTAAAGGAAAACAAACACTGAGGGAACAAGCAGACTTAGGTCAAAGCAAAAAACAACAGAATCTAAAAGGGTTAAATCCAAATGAGGGGAGGAAAGGTGGAAAAAGGAACAAAAAAAGCAGCAACAGGGCAAAATCCTGACAGTACCCCCCTCTCAATGTGCGCCTCCTGTGCACCTACAGTTTGCTGGAGGCTGGCGGCGGAACCACTCTGGAGGCAGTCGACGAAGGCGGCGGCAAACGAGGCGAGGACCCTTTGGCAGCCGGGCTAGAGGCCGGCGGCGGTGGACGAAACTGGAACCCCTTGGCAGCTGGGCTGGAGGCCAGCTGTGACGGGAGCTCTCTGTAGACTTAGAAACAGGGGGAGCCACTGCAGTTAGGAAAAGGTTTTTGTAAACTGACTCCAGTGGCATAGTTTCTACTCCAAGGAATTGGTCAGCTGACCCAAGCTCAACAGTCTCTTGGCTGGGGGAGTCAGCAGTTGACTCGGGCCTAACAGTCTCTTGGCTGGAGGATGGGCCTTCTGGCTCCAGCGTAATTCCTCTGCTGGGTGGTTCATCAGCAGGGATCGACTGTTTGGAGATGTCAACAGCGTCGACCCGCTCGGAAACGAAGGCGTCTGGAGAGACGGCCGAGGTGCTCGGAAACGAAGGCGTCTGGAGAGACGGCCGAGGCGCTCGGAAACGAAGGCGTCTGGAGAGACGGCCGAGGCGCTCTGGAGACCGGCTGGAGAGACGGCCGAGGCGCTCTGGAGACCGGCGGCTGCAAAGACACTCTGAAGGCCGGCGGCTCGCTCAGAGACTGCTGCGTCTGGGGCGGCGTTCTCGACCCACTCAGAGTCGTCGTAGTAATCCCACTTGGAGTCATCGTAATCGACCCGCTCGGGACCTGCTGCTGCTGCAGCACAGTCGCCCTCGACCCGCTCGGGACCTGCTGCGGGGTCGGAGGTGGTGTCAACCCACTCAGGATCGAAGGCTGAGGTGGCGGCGTCGACCCGCTCTACGGCAAAGGCTGAGGTGTCCGAGGCAGAAGGGTCGACCTGCTTGGGAACTGCGGCTGGGGCATCCATGGCGGAAGGGTCGACCTGCTTGGGAACTGCGGCTGGGGCATCCATGGCGGAAGGGTCGACCTGCTCGGGAACTGCGGCTGGGGCATCCATGGCGGAAGGGTCGACCTGCTCGGGAACTGCAGCTGGGGCGTTCGTAGCGGAAGGGTCGACCTGCTCGGGAACTGCAGCTGGGGCGTTCGTAGCGGAAGGGTCGACCTGCTCGGGAACTGCGGCTGGAGCGTCCGTGGTCGCGACGCTCGGCGGCGGAATCCTCGCGACGCTGGGGAGCGGCGAGGTCTGGACGCTGGGAAGCGGCAAGATCTGGAGGTTCTTAGAACCCCACTTCCGTCGAGATTTCTTTTGGGAAGGGGGCTCATCAGAAAACTGAAGTACGGGGTCTGGTGGTAAACTGTCCTGGCAAGACTGAAAATTATCGAGTCCCAGAGCTCTGTCCAACAAGAAGTCACATAGTTCGCTGGAGGTCATGGTGACTGGGAAGCTATCCGGCAAACGGGCATCCTGAGTGACAAAAGGATCTGTGCAGCGATTGGAGGGGTTTCATAGCTCACATGAGAGTTCAAAAATTCCAGAAGGTAATCCGGCAAGTGGTTAATCAGGTCAAGCCTTTTGGCGGAAGCTTTGCGTCCTATAATCACCAGTTTATCCCTATATTCCGTTACTGAAGCGTCCACCTACTCCCTCCATACTTCCAGCATAAAATTAAAAAACTCAGCGTTCTCCTTACAAGAAAAGAAAATTGTTAATGGGTGGTCTGAGGTTCTGGACTGTTTGTCTGCTGGGTTCGATCTTGGCTGGCGCATAATGTAGGAATGGGGGGTGTGGAGAACCCAGGCGCAGACATCACAGACAGAACACTAGGCATAGTTAAAATAATTTATTAACAAAATCAAAAAAAAAAAACCTTTACAAACTGAAAGTGAGACTGGAGTAGACAAAAAGCTAAACTAGACAGAGGCAAAACGGCAAGACTAAAGAGGTACTTACATAAGGAGAACAAACGACTAACGCAAGAGCAAACTCGAGTCCAAATAAGCATCGAGTCCTAAGGGGTAAATCCAGAAAAGGGTGAAAAATGACGAAGTCCAACAAGTGATACAATCCAGCGGTGGAGGGAAAGTGGGGAGTGAAGACAGAAGCTGCATGTAGGTCTAACTATGCGCCAGCAAAGAACTGAGGGGAAGGCAGGGCTTAAATAGGAAGGAAGGGGACCAGGTGAGATGAATAGAACTGATTGCAACAGGTGAGAGTGATGAACAAATGAGATGACAGAGCCAAGGGACGAGCGAGTGGAAGAGAGACAGAAGGGGAAGACACAGCCAGAGGGAGACAGAAACACACAAGCCAAAAACACACACTAAAGGACAACAAACACTGAGGGAACAAACAGACTTAGGTCAAAGCAAAAAAACAACAGAATCTAAGAGAGTTAAATCCAAACGAGGGGAGGAAAGGTGGAAAAGGAACAAAAAAGCAGCAACAGGGCAAAATCCTGACAGTTGCAGCCTTGAGTGCCTTTTCTGAAAACCTGTCACTATTGGTGACAATAGTTAATTCTGTTGCATACCATGCATCAGAGGCATACGCTTTCAGTTTTGCTGTCTGCTTGTGTAACTTATTTTCTTTGTCTCACATGTAGCCCTCTGACCCCTTGGTTTTTTTTTTTTTTACCACACATGCCCTCTGTATTTGCTTACTTTTTCTGTTACACCACTGATATATCTATCAGAGATATAATATTTTAATGTGTGTAATATTTTCTTTTCTTGCTCAACACAATCTAGATACATACACATTTTATAATAATTATTTTGCCATCATTCAGATGATAAGTTGAGGTTCCCTGGTTGTTTGTCATAGAGTTATTCATATTATCATTAATCCTTATAAAATGGGGGACCTAGTCTATAGGGGCCACACTACAAAATGTTTTTTATTGTCAAATACTGTGATTTAATTTATTGTTGTTTCTGATTTGTTTTTCAGAGTGGTGTGAATGATGTCTTAGTGGCAATGCAGCAGTACCAAGCTCTCTTGGTGACAAATCTGAGAAGTCAGCTATAAAAAGTCTTCCAGCAACATCAAGGAAGTGGACTTGAAAAGGAAGCTATGAAAGTATTTGACCAGATTGAGGATCCCTTTGCCTCTGTTTCAACAACGTACAGGCAGGATAGTGTGATTAAGGACAGTTTTAATTTTGTGGAGTCACAAGAGATTTCTGTTGGGCATAAAGCTTGCATGGTGAAAAAAGGGAGAAAAAGACCCCTCGCTATAGTGCCCAAATGTTTTCATTATATACCCCTTATCAGAGGTTTGGAACAGTTACTATCTCATCCAAAGGTTTTGGCAATGATAGATGAGCCATAGAAATACAGTGGTGCATATTTGTATGACATCAGTGATGGAGATCTCATGAAGTTACATCTTTATTTTCTGTTCGAACTTCTGCTTTGCAGATAATCCTTTACTCTGATGAAATTGAAATTTGCAATCCACTTGGGTCTCATGCCTCCAAAAATAAGTTGCTAATGTTTTACTATACTTTAGGAAACATTAATCCTAAATATCGATCAAAACTAGCTGCCATTCGCCTACTTGCCATTGCAAAAAAGAGCGAGCTCTCTGAATGTGGAGTAGATGGAATCTTGGGAAGGTTGCATGAGGATTTAATAATGCTATATGATGGAGTTACAATTCAAACAGGGAATGGTGAACGTGAAATATTTGGAGCATTGATTTCAATATGTGGTGACACTTTGGCTCAGCATGAGGTTTGTGGATTTAAAGAGAGTGTTGGTTTTGTTTATAGTAAATGCCAGCAGTGTGAATGTTCATTTGAGGACATGCAAATCCAGGACAATAGAGAGACATGTCTGGCAGTGTAGTGACATTGAGAAGGCCAGCACAGAATATCTCAGAAACAGCTTAAAAACAACATATGGCATCAATAGAAGAAGCAAACTGGTAAGATTTCCCAGCCTTTAACTTGATCCAGCAAACACCCCAAGACATAA